>NC_066531.1:20155676-20277703 GCF_024679095.1 Eriocheir sinensis | reverse complement strand
AAATAGTTTTTTTTTTTACAGCAAAAGGAGACAGTTCAAGGGCACACAAAACAAACATTAATAAAAAAAAGCCTGCCACTACTCACTGCTCCTTAAAAGAATCCAAAGAGGTGGCCGAAAGATAGATCAGTTTCGGGAGGAGAGGTGTCCTGATACCCTCCTCTTGAAAGAGTTTAAGTCGTAGGCAGGAGGAAATACAGATGAAGGAAGAATGTTCCAGAGTTTACCAGCGTGAGGGATGAAAGAGTGAAGATGCTGGTTGACTCTTGCATAAGGGGTTTGGACAGTATAGGGATGAGCATGAGTAGAAAGTCGAGTGCAGCGGGGCCGCGGGAGGGGGGGAGGCATGCAGTTAGCAAGTTCAGAAGAGCAGTCAGCGTGGAAATATCGATAGAAGATAGAAAGAGAGGCAACATTGCGGCGGAATTTAAGAGGTAGAAGACTATCAGTATGAGGAGGAGAGCTTATGAGACGAAGAGCCTTAGCCTCCACTCTGTCCAGAAGAGCTGTGTGAGTGGAGCCCCCCCACACATGAGATGCATACTCCATACGAGGGCGGACAAGGCCCCTGTATATGGACAGCAACTGTGCAGGGGAGAAGAACTGGCGGAGACGGTACAGAACGCCCAGCCTCGAGGAAGCTGATTTAGTAAGAGATGATATGAAGTTTCCAGTTGAGATTTTGAGTTAAGGATAGACCGAGAATGTTTAGTGTTGAGGAAGGTGATAGCTGGGTGTTGTCAAAGAATAGGGGATAGTTGTTTGGAAGATTGTGTCGAGTGGATAGGTGGAGAAACTGTGTTTTGAGGCGTTAAGGACACCAGGTTCTTTTGGCCCAATCGAAAATGCTAGTAAGGCCTGAGGTTGTTGCCCTGCAGTCTCCAGCCTTGAGTCGTTGTTCCTGAAGGTGGTCTTATTAAAAGAAGGAATAATGCAGAGTGGAATCATCGGCGTAGGAAATGGATAGGACAGTTGCTTGAAAGAAGATCATCAATGAACAACAGAAAAGAGTGGGAGATAGACAGAACTGGGACACCACTTTTTTTTTTTTTTTTTACAGCAAAGGGCACAAAAAAAGTAAACATTAAAAAAAAAAAAGCCCGCTACTTGCTGCTCCTAAAAAGAATCCAAAGAGCTGAAAGATAAGCTGCTCTCGAGGGAGAGGTGGAACCTGATACCCTCCTCTTGAAAGAGTTCGTCAATGTAGGTAGAGGAAATGTTGTAGATAAAGGAAGATTGTTCCAGAGTTTACTCAGCGAGGGATGAAAGAGCAACATGGTTAACTTCTCTGCATAAGGGGTTTGGACAGTATAGGGATGAGTATGAGTAGAAAGTCGAGTGCAAAGGGGCCGTGGGAGGGGGGGGAGGCAGTTGGGGGCAAGTTCAGAAGAGCAGTCAGCGTGGGAAATATCGATAGAAGATAGAAAGAGAGGCAAATACGGTGGCGGAATTGAAGAGGTAGAAGACCATTTGCGGCTGAGGAGGAGAGCTGATGAGACGAAGAGCCTTAGCCTCCACTCTGTCCAGAAGACCCAAGAGGGAGCCACATGAGATGCATACTCCACATGAGGCGTGGACAGTCTCTGTATATGGACAGCAACTGTGTGTAGGGAGAAGAACTGGTGAGACGGTACAGAACGCCCAGCCCTGAGAAGCTGATTAGTAAGAGATGAGATATGAAGTTTCCAGTTGAGATTTTGAGTTAAGATAGACCAGGACAAGCCAGTGTTGAGGAAGGGAGGCTGGAAAAGCACAAAGAATAGGGGAGGAAGTGTTTCTGGAAGATTGTGTCGAGGATAGGGTGAGAACTAAAGCTTTGAGGCGTTGAAGGACACCAGGGTTCTTCTTTGCCCACCGGAAATAATAGTGGCACAGAGGTTGCTGCCTGCAGCCTGCTTCTGAGTCGTTAAGTTCCTGAAGGTAGGTCTTCGCCAAAAGAAGCTATAATGCAGAGGAATCATCGGCAGGAAATGGATTGGCTGTCTGTTTGGAAAGAAGATCATCACGAAATGTTATGAAAAAGAGTGGGAGAGGATGAACTCATGGGACAACCTTGCTAATAGATTTAGAAGAACAGACCCTGCCCACCACGAAGGTAGCTGAAGAACGCCGATAGAAACTGGGAGATAAAGTACAGAGAGAAGATAGAAACCAAAAGAGGGTAGTTTAGAAAGCAGATTTGTGCTAACTCTATCAAAGCTTTTGGAGAAGGTCCAGCGCACAGTAAAAAGTTTCACCCTGAAACGGCTAAGAGAGGACAGACCAAGAGTCAGTTAAGAAGATAGAGATCACTCAGTAGGAACGCTCCTGGAAAACCCCATACCATGATCAGATGTGAAGGTCGAGTGGAAGGTGCTTGAATTTTCCGGTTATGATTGATCTGCAGCTTTAGATAGACAAGAAAGTAAAGCTTACAGGGGACGGTAGTTTGAGGGATTGAGCGGTCACCTTCTTAGGCACAGGCTGTGGGTGGGAAGGCATACTTCCAGCAAGAAGGAAACAGATGCTGACAGGTGAGACGAAAGAGTTTGACCAGGCAGGGTGGACAAGCACGGAGGCCAGTTTAAGGACAATAGATAGTACTCCATCAGGTCCATATGCTTCTGGAGCAGATTGAGGCCAGAGAGTGGCATAGAAAAACATCATTTGGAAGAATCTTATAACAGGCATAAAGGACGAGGGGGGATGAGTAGAGTGAATATGCCCAGAATCGTCCAGAGGAAGTTTTAGAAAGTTTGAGAAGAGTTCGGCCTTAGAGATAGATGAGACGGCAAAAGTTACACAGACTGGAGGAGGAGGAAGATGAAGAAGAAGTTGGAGGAGAGCCTGTATAGGGATGCCAGAAGTCACGGGAAGAGTTAGAGAAAAGGCTTTGACATTTTCTATTAACAGCACTTGTTAATGGAGAATATCGGTACTACTTCTGCAGAAAAGTTCATAATTAGTATTAGTTTGAAGGCTCTGTACCTTTTTTAGAGCTACTCTCTATCATTATTAAGCATGAGAACAAGCGTAATTAAAACCAAGGCTTTTTAGCGTGAGGAGTTTAGTGAAAGAACGAGGAATGGCGCTCATTCCAGAGATAATCACCTCTTAGATGGGCTGAGCACACACAGAGGGGTCTTCTATCCTGGAAGCAATAATCATTCACGGGAATGGAAAGACATCTCGGTCG
The DNA here is from genome assembly GCF_024679095.1 of Eriocheir sinensis. Taxonomy (NCBI): domain Eukaryota; kingdom Metazoa; phylum Arthropoda; class Malacostraca; order Decapoda; family Varunidae; genus Eriocheir; species Eriocheir sinensis. The sequence continues at coordinate 20,274,528 of NC_066531.1, read as the reverse complement.
TCCACCGAGCTGAAGCAAACAAGCATCGCTTCTTCGGTGGTCCAGAGGTGTAACAGGAGCGATAGACAGGATGCAGAAATAAGATTGTGATCGTGGTGATTAATGAGTGAGAGAACAGTTTGACAGAATAAGCAGAAGGGTTTGAGGCGAAGAGTGTCTAGAATGGGGTTGGGGCTGATTCCAAGACTAATGGGAATGTAGGTGCTGGACCAACTGCTCTAGGTCGTTGAGGATACAAAGTTGTAGGCTTGTTCACCAGGATGGTCAGTGAAAGAGGATGAAAGCCAAAGTTGGTAGGAATATTGAAATCTCCCCAGGATGGAGATTTAGCGAAGGGAGAGGGTCAAGATGTGTCTACTCTTAGAATTCAAATATCAAAGAATTTTACATAGTTGGTAGAGTTAGGTGAGAGATAAACAGCACAGATGTGTATTTAGTAACAGAAACGACAAGTCTTAGCCAGATGGTGAAAATTCAGTAGAGCAAGGTTGTGGCATTGAGAGCAGGAGCCGGTGCACGTAGGCGCAACACTCCAGCTTTGGATTGAAATTTAGGATGAGATAGTAGGAGGAACAGAGTAGTGATTATGTCAGCTGCCAGAAACCTGTGTTTCTGCAAGGAAGAGAAGGTGAGGCTAGAGGAGGAGAAATGACAAGTTCTACAGAATGAAATTAGAGTTGAAGACTGCTAATGTTGCAGAAATTGAGAAAGAGGTTCGAGGAGTTATCAAGACACCTCTCGGGTCGGTAAATGAAGGGGAGTCCTCCTGGGACTTAGGTCCCGCCCCAGGCGGGGACCTGAGGCTTGGGTGTAGGTGCGCCATTTGAAATTTTTACCTGGGGAAAAGGTGTAGTATTGTTGTGTGAATGAGTGTGGTGTGGATAAAGAGAGGATCTGCCTTAGAGAGCAATATTATAAAAACAATATAAACACGAACATTTTCTAGTGAATGTCTGCTATTTCTCACAGTCAGCGGTTGCATAACCTTTAGCTAGTCTAAGAGGACGCACATAATGAGCATTAAGTTTTTGCTTCTAATATAATGGTCTGGAAATATTACTGAAGATTAGCAAACAGTGACCAAATTTAGGAAAAATTGCCAAATATATCTAGGTACATCTCCTACTCTAGCCCCATCCAAATCCAGTATGTTACCAGATGAAACATAGGTCGGGGCAGGTCGGGGCAGATCCACCAGTGAAGACCCTAAGAAGTGAAGCAGTCCACAAATTGTTCATGAAGTGGATAATTTTACTGACAGGTGTTCTATGGTACCAAGGTATTAGACGGCTACTTCTATTGAAGGACATAAAGAATATAAAAACTACACTAAATTTGAGTTATCAGAAAAGTTACAAAGAGGAAAATATACTATTATTATATGCACATTAAATTCAATTAAATAAATAACACAATACATTATTGCAGTTAACTCAACAAAGCTAATGTTTGTTAACCCGAGAGACCCAATATGCCTCCCAATGTTGCCAGGAACATCAGAACGAGCTGTGCTGTACAGCACAATATACACATGAATCAGGAAACAGCAGATACTCAGTTAATAAGTGCAATAGGACCCAAATTTCATAAGTGGAAATCTATTACAGGCTGAGAACTGTCCTTCCATGACTTTTTCAAGCTTGTTAAAACACTTCTAGAGGATATATTCTCACCTGCGCTAGTCGCCCCACCTCTAAGTCTCCCAGCTTCTTCTGCGTGGCGCTAAGTCGAGAACTTCACGCGCACCTTCCTCCATGCCAGTCCGACCCACCTCACGGCGTTGACTCCTCCTCCACCACAGCTTCTGCAAGCTCGCTGTTTGCAGGTGAGGCGCGGATAACAGAGGCCCTGCGATGGTTTCCCCATCTCTGCCGCACCCCTGTGACAGGGCTAAAACTCCTCGGCTGACAAATTGGGGTCGCCTTTTCAAAGCTGACGTTATGTTTTGAAAGTGAGGTGCGTTTCTGTTAGCGCCGCCGAACCCTTTCATCAAAGTATTGTCCATATACAACAGAATGTCACCAAAATGACGGAAACTAAGGTAACATACAGAAACGTGCAGAATATTTGTATAAGGATGAGCATTATTTCAAAGATAACATAAGTAACGTGCCTTCTGCCCGTGAAAAACCACTATTGAGGACACAACGCCACTATTTGTTTTAAGGCAGTATTTACTTCAGCCACACATGTCTGATTTAAGTTCGTGGCTAGTAACAACCACACGTGAAAGCTCCAAATACAGCATCGTTATCGCATGATTGGCTATCCAGCCCAACTGAATGATGTGAACATAGTATAAGTTTCAAAATATGTTGATGAACAGAAAAAAATATTAAAAAAACATCCATTCAGTTCATCACATTTAGGAAAAATTTAACATAAATGAAAAATTTGCAAGTGGTGGAACAAAACAAAGAGCCAGATTTCAGTTTCTTATTTTTTTTACATTATTTTTTTTCACTGTGCTGCTGGTTTTTCAGAAAAAGAAAAAGTTTATCTTTATTGTCATTTGTATTCATGCTTCAAACAAATTTAAACATTAAAAGGTTTAATTGGGATTTAATCAATAGAACAAATGTGAGAAAAACTTGTTTTGAGATACTGGCCTTAATTTTTTTCTCTTTATTTCAGCCTGATTATTTATTGTTACTATCGCCAAAAATATATTATTCTGTTATAACATGTTTGGGTTATTCTTGATGCATGCTAGCTCTTGATATTGCACCTGGTCCCCTCATAATGTAGGTGGGGAAGAAATGTTGTTTAAGTTTGGTAGGTGGTGGTTGAGTGGTTAGCATAGGGCCCCTATTCACTGCTTTCTTTGACGATGGAAAAGAATCCACCTGCTACCACTTGGATGCCAATACCGCTGATACGAAGACTACCACATGTCAACCTGAAGACCACCTATCAACCCGGACTTGAGATCTCGCCCAAGGAATCAAAGAATGAGCCCGGGGACAGCAGAGCGATAATAGATGCGCCACTATAAATACTTTGCTTCGCGCCATGACGCATGCTGGGACCACCACTGGTGCCCCCAAGAAAGGGCGACACGCGCTATAGGTTATAGGCCAGGTTAGCTATAGGCTAACACGACAAAAAGTATTATCCTAAGAACTAGGGTTTCAGAAGGCGCGACCTTCCTCATTGTCACCAGGTTTTATCAATAGTTTCTGTGCCGTACACCCCTTCACTGACACGTATTTTCTGTTTTTTTTCTTGATCACGGCTGGAGTATGTGAGCATTTTCCTCAGTTCTTCTGATCTATCATAATACGACGCCTGAGAGTTCTGAGCAGGCCGTCGGCCCACATTATAAGCCGCTGCTCAGCTTCAGCCAGACGTGCGACTTATCGAAAATGCATCGTGAAATACACACCTACCTGTGTAATGATATTTTACCAGACCATTGATGGCAACAAAAACAGCTGTCGTTCACGAATGGGGGTGCGTTCTTTGAAATTTGCCCTTTAAATAAAGATTTTTTCCAAACCGCTTCACTGTGAATTGTCCAGCCCACATTATCTCCTGCTAGTATTTTAACTTATTTACATTTTTCGTAAAATCACTGCCGGACGGTCCTGTTGTCTCGATGAGTAGGGGAGATGAGATCAATGGTTTTAACATACGAAAGTGACTCTGAATACAACTCTTGAAGCTGTCGCGTGCAGAGTTAAATTCAACGGCACTTACCTGTAAATTTCCTCCCTCTACTTTCCGCCCCGCGTTCCCCTTGGTGATGACACAATGCTATCACCTTATTCTCAGCTCCCTGGGAATAAAGTGGTGCTGGGTGATGACTTCAACGCCCATCATCATCAGTGGGGTAGCATGAGGTGCGATGCTCGTGGAGAACAAATAACAAACCTTTTGATGCAGACAAACCTCTGTCTTCGGAACGACGGTAGTGCGACTCGCGTAGACGATCGAACCGGTAGCGCATCAGCTATTGTCCTGTCTATCTCATCCGCAAATATCTCACCAGACTTCTCTTAGGAAGCCATCGATTATTCGTATGGCAGCGACCATTTACCTATCTCCATTTCTTATGCACGCGACCTCATGCACACGGGCCCCTGTTTGCCCTAGATTTAGTTTCAAAAAAGCAGACTGGAATTCCTTCAGAAGGATCATCGACTTGGACATATCTGGGAAAGATATAGACACTAAGGTTGATAACATGCAACGCTCCATATTACACGCCGCCGAGGTCACCATTCCCAAGACTTCTTCAATTGCCACAAAGTATAGAGTTCCATGGTGGACAACAGATTGCCGACAGGCAAAATAGACGATACAGGCATTTTAGCAAGCAGCCCAGTCCGATAAAGTACATCGCATATAAAAGGCAAGGGTTCAGGCAAGGAAAGTCATCAAACCGCCAAGCGCAATAATTGCCGAGAATTTACCTCTCTAGTCAACCGCACCACACCCCTCATTCAGGTGTGGAACACAATAAACATATTAAACAATATGGGGACCTACAACCCAATTACAATACTTAACGTAGGCAATACCACAATATATGTCATCAGTAAATTTCGATATCGTGGATTTCAGTCCTGATTCTAGGTCAATAATATATATGATAAGGATAATGGGTTCAAGCACTGACCCTTAAGGCACTCCACTAATGACTGGAAGCCAATCGGAAGGCTGTCCGTTGATTAGCACTCGTTGTTTTCTGTCGGTGAGCCAATCTCTTATCCACGTGATCGGATTGGCTCCAATGCCCGCCGTGTGCAGTCTCTTAAGGAGTCGCGCGTGCGGTACCATTTCGAAGGCTTTCTAAAAGTCCAGGTATAAAACATCACTGGGGGTGTGGGCATCCCAGTTCTTTTATATATCTTGGAAGAACTCTAATAAATTCGTTATGCAGGAGCGCTTGTTTCTGAAGCCATGCTGGGTGTCGGAGATTATATTATTGTCTTATATAAACTTGACAAGTTTGTCTCTAATAATCTTTTCGAGTATTTTCCTCCCATTGATGTCAAACTGTAGTTTAATGCAACGCTTCTATCTCCAATTGGTCCTGCGAAGCCATGTGGCCCACTTGTTTTACCATCGAGTTTTTCAAAAAGGTGACGTAGTGACAGCTGATTGCCATGGACCTGACAGATGAACCAATGAACTGGGTGGGCAAGGCTTTTCTCGATTTGACAAATCACCCCAGATTTATTCCCGGTATTTACAGTAGTCCATCACATCCAATCGCCAGTACGTTTTCCATGGAAATTCCTTTCTCTATTAGCAAACTGTTTTAGCCCTGTGGCAATACTCTTTGCAGAACCAGTGGCAGGTGAATACTGGCCTAGATATTCTGAACCTGGTTCAGCCACTATAGCAATATGCTCTTCAATTACCTTTCTCCTATAGTCTCTATTTCCAATCTTCTCCGTAGTAAGAGTTTCTTTCCTTCCATCAAAGTAGATGCTTGCAACTTGTACTTTCCCATGTGCTTCCTTTGTCAAATTTTGTCCGTTTGATTGCCTCGATCTCCGTACTTTGTTCCTATCTATGACTTTGGAAGGATCATCTCTTGTAATAACCCGTAAAACTTCAAGGATTGCACTAGATAGTAATGCACCACCACGATCAGACAGTCCAACCCAGTCACAAACCTCATGGAAAGAAGAGAACAAACGTTTTTGTTTTCTACTTTTTTTTCTTTTTTCATTTCTACATTGTTGTCCCACAGCTCCTTCCTTCCTTCCTTTAAGATTAACCCCCCTTAAAGGGGGACAGGCCTTGGCCGAATGGCGGCCCTGTAAGGGGTATGCGAGCAATGCAAGCTCGTTGCGGGTCTAGGGACACCTCCGCCGCCGCCACAGCCACGGGTAACAGCCGGCGAGCAGCGACGGAGGCACGGGCCCTCCGGGCAGGCGCCCAGGGAGCAGCCCGTAGCGGTGCACGAGCGAGCAGCCCAGCAGTCGACTATAACCGCAGAGGGGTCACCCTCACCTCTGCAGAAGGGCCACCCGGCTGCTCGCCCGAGGAGTGCTGGCGGTCCACTGCCCACAGCTCCACCTTCTTTTGGTTTTCTATGATGGAGCTGGTACTTGGAAGGGGTGTATTCATCTTCTGAGTCAGTCAGATTTGAGGACGAGGTATCACTTTGAACAAGACATCCTGATGCTTGTAACTGGCTGATGGTCTTGCAGCATATTGATTTCTTCTTTCTTCTCTTTTCCTAATGGCTTCAGTTGTTCGTTTGTCCACTCCTCCAATGAACATTTTACGTTCATTTATTTGGTCCTCTAGAAATTCTTGTTCTATTTTGGGGACTTTTTTCTGTCGAGGACAGGCACAGTACTGGAATTCAGGGCACCTGCAAGCTGTTACTTCAAATAATCTAGCAGCATCTCTGATGAACTCTTTAACTTTCTTATCATAACTTGGGCATTTTTTTTTTTACGGTCTTTAAAAGGTTTCAGCGAGTTCCTGTATTTGTTGTGATAGGCTACTAATTTGTCAACAATGCATTTCTGACTGATTATGGGGATGTTTTCCTGGCTGTAAATGTGAACTATCTTTTCTGCAACACACTTAGATATCATGTGAACTGAAGGACTCTTTTTTTGATGATTCAAGCAGTTTATATTTATGCCACAGAAGTTGGTTTTCCGGGAGATCATCCACTTGCTTAAAGATAGGACACATGTCTGCCTTGTCTAAACGAACACAGTGTCGTTTTTGTGTTTGACCTTGGCTGTTATGGGACATCATGATTTGTGGTACGTCAGTAGAGGCCGAGGAGCAATACATCCATCCTATACGTCTGCCAAAGAGAAGATGAGCTATCACCATACTTCAGGTGCCCCAGCAGCTTCTAAAAAGTGTTATATGCTCTTTTGAACTTGCTAACTGCATAGCTCTCCCCCTCCCGCGGCCCCGCTGCACACGAGTTTTTAATCAAGCTTATCCCTATACTGTCCAAATGCACGAGTTAACCAGCATCTCTACTCCTCCGTTCCTTACACTGGCAAACTCTGCAACAATCTTTCTTCATCTGTATTTCCTCCTGCTAACGAGTTGAGCTCTTTCAGGAGGAGAGTATCGGGATGCCTCTCCTTCCGAAATTGACTTCTTTTTTGGCCACTCTTCTAACTCTTTTTTTAGTTTTTAACTCATTGAATGCGGCGCCATATGACCCTGGCTGTTGCGGCGCCTAATTTAAATCAATCAATCAATCGATCCACTGCATGAATATTGCACACATGTGTCTTGTATTAACTGAAAATCACACAGTATGCGCTAACCACTCTTGCAGGAAGGCTGTTACAGTTGCGGATGACTCATTTCGAGGAATGAAGGAAGGAGGGAGGGAGGGAGGCGGCGGGAGAGCAATTAATTATCTTCTTTATTCTTTGTTCCATATCACATAATAGAAGGGTGTCGATCCAGTGCAGATGTAGCTAACAGATGTGGAGTAGAGGACCTGCATGGAAACAGTGCTCAGAAGGGACAGACTCCGATGGTTTGGACATGTAAAGAGAGCAGGGGAGGACACAGTGCTGGGAGTTGTGGAGAGAATGGTAAGATAGGGTGTCCGGTGCAGATGTAGCTTACAGATGTGGATAAGAGGACCTGGAAACAGTTTTTTTTCTCCTTTTTTACATGTGACCTAAAGCGCCGGTAGGCTTTTTTTATTAGGGGCCTGATGGTGGGCCCGAGCCCGTTATGACGCAGACTAATGTTTATTGTGGGGCAATTATTATTGGCTCACGCTGCCCCCCGGAGATCACTCTTGATTTCACTTGCATAGCTTTTTCTAGAGTCCGGGTTGGTGGATAGTCTTCAGGACAGCATGTGGGTAGTCTTAGGCCCCTCGGCGGTGTATGGAAAATCCCAGGTGGTTAGCGGCGGATTCGAACCCTCATCATCATCAACGCTGCGAAGGCGGGGCCGGCACGCTAACCACTCCACCACCACCTCAGAAGGGAAAGACTCTGATGATTTGGACATGTGAAGAGAGGGGGAGGATACAGTGCTGGAAGTTTGGAGAGATTGGCAAGACAGGGTACCCAGTTCAGATGTAACTAACAGATGTGGAGTAGAGGACCTGGAAACAGTGATCAAAAGGGAAATACTCCGATGGTTTGGACATGTGAAGGGAGCAGGGGAGGATACAGTGCTGGGAGTTGTGGAGAGATTGGCAAGACAGGGTGTCCAGTGCAGCTAGATGTGGCTAACAGATGTGGAGTAGAGAACTGGAAACAGTGCTCAGAAGGAGACTCAAAGTTTGACATGTGAAGAGCAGGGTAAAAGGAAGGAGACCAGTTGGTAGACCTAGGAAAACGTGGAGAAGGTGTATACAGGAAGACCTGGCAGTGATGGGATTGGATGAGCATCAGGCAGAAGACAGAGCAGAATAGAGGAGACCCATAAAGCGTCCTACCGCTCAGGAAGAGTGAAAACGGACGTTAAACGAAATTATGATGATGATGATGATATCTAATAATAGAAGAAGAGAAGAAAAGAACTAAGAACATTAAGTGACCTGTGGAAAGGAATAAAGCACTTCTGCTACTCGGATACGTTCAGTTCACTCCCGACGCAGTAAAGTGACTGTCAGTGGAAATGGGGTTGATCGTTTCCGCACTGACTACTTCTGCGGGGAGGCTGTTCCAGTGGCGGACGACTCTGTTCGAGGAAGGAAGTATGGAGGAGGGAGGGATGGGAGCGAGAGGTTTTATTCTTTTCGTTAATCTTTGTTCTCTCGTTCCATCTCATCCTTCCACATGCTCACTGCCACATATACTTCACTGCTCTGTTACTTAACTTTACTTTCAGATCATTTCACTTTACTTTCAGATTAAATACGTTAACTTCCTCTGCATTACGCCACGTAGGGCTACAGCAGACGCTTTTAAAATTAGGAACAGCAGACACATTTAAAATTAGGAAGAGTAATCACTTAAATTAACCTGAGAAACAAACAAAGATTAACATGATTCTGAGGGGAAGTAGGCACCCGTTTATTATATATATATACATGTCTGTACATCATCAAGACCCCAAGACCCAGACCAAGCATTCCTAAACGTATACTATAGTCGCAGCACATGAGTCTGAGGTCTTCGTTATCGTGCTCTGGCAACTTGCTATTACACATGCACACACACATACAGTTACATAATCAGCGATCTTATTTTTTTTTTACAACAGAGGAGTGGCCGAAAGGTAGAGAAGAGCTGTGTGGGTGGAGCCCCTCACACGTGCGATGCATACCCCATACGAGAGCGGACAAGGCCCCTGTATATGGATACCAGCGGTGCGGGGGAGAAGAACTGGAGGAGACGATACAGAACGCCCAACCTCGAGGAAGCTGATTTAGTGAGAGAAGAGATAAGAAGTTTCCAGTTAAGATTTCGAGTTAAGGACAGACCGAGGATATTTAGTTTTGAAGAATTATAAGGTGACGTCTGAGTGTAGTTGAAGAATAGGGGATAGGTGTTTGGAAGATTGTGTCGAGATGATAGGTGGATAAATTAGGGTTTTGAGGTATTGAAAGACAGAAGGTTCCTTTTATCCCAATCGGAGATGATAACAAGGTCTGAGGTTAAGGATTCTGCAGCCTCAGCCTTATAACCTAAAGCAGATTTTTGCGACAATTTCAATAATATGATTAATACTGACAAATGTGCCCTATGCGTAGACTATCATATAACATCGTAGACGTCATGATACCACGATAATTCACACCTCAGTCTCGGGTGCCGCGACGAAAGCCAAGGCTGTTACATAGAGACGGCCTTGGCACAGCACAACTATAACTCCTCCTCCTCATCTCTCTCCTTTCCCTTCCCTCCTCTTCCTCCTCACTCAGGCTTAGTGATGCGGAAGACGAAGACGAGACCCTCCTTGTCACAGAAATAGTTTGGGACGATGCGCCGCTCCACCTGAAGGAATTATGACCATCATTTCAAATACGTGACCTTCTCCCCCTGGCCAGCTCCTGACCATCTCCTTATACCAGTGTGTCGTGACAGGCGCCCATACAGTGAACAGCCCCGCCAGACAGAAAACTTGATTAGAGTAAATGTTTTATTGTACCAACGTTGCCAGATAGTTGTACTCAGCCTCTTATATTTACCAACTTTCGACTTCAAATATGTCTCCTGGGGCTCAATAACTAGATTCATTTATATCTATCGTTGAAATAGTTAATTCCTGATGTTTCTTGGCAATAGTTAGGTGTCAAAAAACGGTAAATACTATGCTCTGAGTACGATAATCTGGCAACGGTGCTCCATACCTTCTTCCACTTCCCGTCCGCCTCCAGCTGGTCCATGTAAGGCTCCAGCTTGTCCTTGTAGGAAGGCACGGTCTGTAGGTGCTCATGGCGCATCACGATGATCACGAAGCCTCCTGGAGTGCCGGAGAGGAGGAAATCAGTTAATCATTGGGACATACGCTAGGGGGCGCGTCATCTAGCCCACCCTAGGAAGACCACCTCAGGGTTTACTCCAGGCAAATCTGAAGTCTCTATGTAGGCTCTTTCCCATCCTAAACGGCGCCTAAGTTCGCCTGTTTGAAAAGCCTCTCGTAAAAGTTGCTGGGATTACCATGAACTGTTGCGATCCTATAGTGATGGTTCTTCACGTCTGTCACGATCTTCAACGGGAAAACCCGGTGAATCTTCTCAGTGGCCTTGGGAAATAGTCGTGGCGGAGGATCGGCAGGCCCAGGAACAATGCTAACCTACGGGTCCTCGCACGAGTATCTAAACTGAGGGTCCAGCTTCCAGCGCCTTCACCCACTCAGCGGACCTTGCAAAACACACACACACACACACACACACACACACACACACACACTCACACACACACACACACACACACACACACACACACACACACACACACACACACACACACACGCACTCACCAGAGCCTTCGCACTCCTACTAACCATGAACTTTACATTTCAGCCCGGAATCGTGCCAAATGTATTCTCCGAATTACCAAAACCTCTTTCATCAATAGAAACTGTCAACAACTTGCTTTTTTTCTAATTCTTCCCGTGACTTCTGGCACTTAGCCAATAAGATCTCCACCACTTTCACTTCTTCTTCTTTCCCTCCTCTCCATAACACTTACGGGAGCACTGCCGTCTCATCTATCTCTAAGGCTAAAGTCTTTGCTCAAACTTTCTGTAAGAACTCCATCCTGGACGATTCTGGGCATATTCCTCCTACTCATACCCCCTCTGACTCCTTTATGCCTGTTATTAAGATTCTACATAATGATGTCTTCTATGCCCTCAACTCTCAGAAGGTTTATGTACCTGATGGAGTGCCTCCTATTGTCCTTAAAAACTATGCTTCCATGCTGACACCCTGCCTGGTCAAACTCTTTCGTCTCTACCTATCAACATCTACTTTGTCTTCCTACTGGAAGTATGCTCGTTCCAATCCCTCAAACTATAGCCCTGTAGTTTTACTTCCTGTTCATCTAAAGCTTTTGAATTAATCCTTAACCAGAAGATTCAAAAGCACCTTTCCACTTATAACCTTCTATCTGATCGCCAGTATGGGTTCCGCAAGGGGCGGTCCACTGGCGATCTTCTTGCTCTCTTAACTGACTCTTGGTCATCCTCTCTAGCCGATTCGGTGAAACTTTCTCAGTTGCGCTAGACATATCGAAAGCCTTCCATAGAGTCTGGTACAATTCTTTGCTTTCTAAACTGCCCTCTTTTGGATTATATTCCTCTCTCTGTTCCCTTATCTCCAGTTTCCTTTCCGGCCGTTCTATCTCTGCGGTGGTAGACGGTCACTGATCTTCCCCTAAACCTATCAACAGAGGTGTTCCACATGGCTCTGTCCTATCACCCACTCTCTTCTTGTTATTCATCAATGATCTTTCCATAACAAACTGTCCTGTCCACTCATACGCCGACGTCTTCACTCCGCATGATGCAACTTCTTTTATTAGAAGGCCATCCCAATAGGAAGTACACGACTCCAGACTGGAGGCTGCAGAACGCTAAATCTCAGACCTTGCTATCATTTCCGATTAGTAGAAGGAACCTTGTGTCCTACAATGCCTCAAAAACTCAATTTCTCCACCTATCAACTCGACACAATCTTCCAAACACCAATTCCCTATTCTTCGACAACATTTAGCTGTCACCTTCTTCAACACTAAATACTCTCGGTCTATTTATAACTCAAAATCTCGAACTGGAAACTTCATATCTCCTCTCTCGCTAAATCAGCTTCATCGAGGTTGGGCGTTCTGTATCGTCTCCTCCAGTTCTTCTCCCCCGCACTGTTGCTATCCATGCACTGGGGCCTTGTCCACCCTCGTATGGAGTATGCATCTCACGTGTAGGGGGGCTCCACTCACAGTTTTTCTGGACAGAGTGGAGTTTAAGGCTCTTCGTCTCATCAGCTCTCCTCCTCCAACTGATAGTCTTCTACCTCTTAAATTCCGTCGCGATGTTGCCTCTCATTCAATTTTCTATCGCTATTTTCACGCTGACTGCTCTTCTGAACTTGCTAACTGCATGCCTCCCCCTCTCCCGAGGCCCTGTTGCAGACGACTTTCTACTCATGCTCATCCCTATACTGTCCAAACCCTTTATGCAAGAGTTAACCAGCATCTTCACTCTTTCATCCCTCACGCTGGTAAACTCTGGAACAATCTTCCTTCATCTGTATTTCCTCCTGCCTACGACTTGAACTCTTTCAAGAGGAGAGTATCGGGAGAGGAGAGTATCAGGACACCTCTCCTCCCGAAACTGACCCCTCTTTCGGCCACCTCTTTTTATTTTTTATATTTTTTTATAGGAGCAGCAAGTAGCGGGCTTTTTTTTGTGTTTATTAGTTTCCTTTCTTTGTGCCCTTGAGCTGTCTCCTGTGTTGTAAAAACACTCACTCACTCACTCACTCAATCACTCACTCACCGTTCTTTGCGACGCGCACCAGGTCGTCGAGGCCACTGAGTGGGATGTGACCTTCGCCCATACCGCCCGAAATGACCACCAGGTCGTATGTGTCTGAGAGAGAGAGAGAGAGAGAGAGAGAGAGAGAGAGAGAGAGAGAGAGAGAGAGAGATGTAGAAGAAAAATACGTATATTAATCTTTACATATGTAACAACAACAATAACAATAATTCCACTCACACAGCTCTCCTGGACAGAGTGGAGTCTTAGGCTCTTCCTCTCATAAGCTCTCCTCCTCTTACTGACAACCTTCTACCTCTTAAATTCCGCCGCCATGTGGCCTCTTTTTCTACCTTCTATCGATAACTTCATGATGACTGGTTTTCTGAACTTGCTAACTGCATTCCTCCTTCCCTCCCGCGGCCCCGCTGCACACGACTTTCTACTCATGCTCATCCCTATACTATCCAAAACCCTTATGCAAGAGGTAAACTCTGCAACAACCTTCCTTCGTCTGTATTTCCTCCTGTCTATGACTTGACTTATTTCAAGAAGAGTGTATCAAGACACCTCTCCTCTCGAAATTGACCTCCCTTTTGGCTACTCTTTACTTTTATCTTTTATGGGAGCGGCGAGTAGCGGGCTTTTTCTTTGTACTCTTGTTGCTCTTGAGCCGTGTCCTTGATGTAAAACAAATTACTATAACCTTTGGGTACGGTGGAGTGTCCGCTGCCGATAAACTCCAGGAAGTCATTGGTATAGATGCCAGTCTCCCGCTGCTTCATCATGCCCTCCGACGGGTCCACAGCGTCTATGTGCCTGTGGGAGTGGCTGTAGTAATAGCAGTAGTAGTAGTAGAAGTTATAGCAGTAGTAGAAGTTGTTGGGAATCAGTAAATTTACCCTACCCAACAGTTAGGTCACTCGCAAAGTGAATAACACACCCGTCAGACAATCCCAAACAAACAAGTGCTTACCAGCTATTAGGTGGTGAAGGTATCCAACAAGCAACCCAGACAGCCGAACAAATAATAATCCTACCGGATCCGTGTAGTAAAATCTATCTGTCTCAAATAACTGCTGGGGGCACTTAGCTGAGAAGGGTTTCAAAAGATATTGTTGTCACTGAAGTCTCGTTGCCGGGTGTATCCTCAGTCAGGTAATAGAAGGCACACTGTGTCCGAGTTAATGGGTGGGGTGCAGTGCCTTGGTCTTTACGTTGTGAAGGCTAGTGGTGGAGTGAGAGAAACCAAACACGTGGGTCTGAAGCGATATTTGGATTTCTCTCGCCAGATGGCGTGGCTTTCCGCTCTGTTTCCATCGGTTAAATTATCCTTGCTCTTTAATTATAATTCAGCAAGGACAATTAGTTATTATTTCGTGAAAGGAAACAATTCACTATTGTTATTCCTTTCATGGTAAATATGGTTAGTCTCCAGCCAGAGAATAAGTTGATTCTGTCTCGGTTTGGGAGCCGGTGACCGAAGAATTTAAGTACCATCCAAGGCTTATTTGAGCTCAGACGATACTCATAGTTGGTTTGAACTCTCGGCCCGAGACTAGTTCCATAAGGGAAATAGTTAATTTGTCCAATCCCCCGGTCAACTGGCCTAATTCCTAACATAGTATAGTCTATCGATTTTAACTTGACCCCTTGGGCGCGACACAAGGATTCCCCACGAGGAGTGATGTTGCACCAGCGCGGTGGCACATCACTCCATTACTCTCCTCAGAGAGGGTGGCTCTCTCTCTCTCTCTGCATGGGTGCGCAGGGCGCGAGTGTGATAACTACTCCATTTGTCCATTGTGGCGTAACGCTGAATGGTGCGGCCTGGCGCCTGTTGCCAAGGTCCGTCAGGCGGCAACGTTGCATGAGCCACGTTGCCAAGTGATATGGAAGGTTTACTGAGTCGTTGTCTTTCCCTCATCTCAAGCCATTCATAACACCACGCAGTCGTATTATGAATGTATATATTCCATAAATAGATAACGTACAGACTAACAGTGAGACAGAACGCCATGCGCAGGTCATCGCTAGATCTGTAAACAATGGGGTTTCCCCAGGCTGCCACAGGGCTCCATTTTAAGTTAGAGTCGATGGACTATAGTAATGCCGCCCTGCCCGCTCTCAGTTCCCACCCAGTGCCCCTGCCTCTACACAAGCTGCTTTAATTTCCAATACATCATCTTTATCTCTTGGCGCTGGACTCGTGTTGAGGCTGAGGCACTGGCAGGAGGCAGTGGACAGGAGGGTAGAATTTGGTATGGCGACTGGAGAGCCTCCTGTTTGCGGCCCTGCGGCACCCACCTGAAGCCTTCCCGGTGGAGTTTGCTGCCCACGCAGCCCGTCCCGGCTGCCACGTCCAGCACCCTGGCTTTGGCTCGCCGCTCCGGGGGCACCCGACGAAGCGCCTCCTCCAGCGTGATGGCGGGGCCGCGGTACCCGCCTTTCCCGAACAACTGAGGGGACGGGGAAGCGGGTTGATTACGGGTGGCGTACCCCAGGGGCCTCATCACTTCACTCCCGGACCTCACGGAATAATCGCCGGTTTAACGCAATATCATTCCAGCGATACTCCATGATTCTGCGTAGGCACTTGGTACTGAAGGCATCTCTCTCTCTCTCTCTCTCTCTCTCATCATCTCCTCGTAGTTCTCGGACCACTGTCGTAGCCGGCCGCCATCTCCTCCGGCGTGATACCCGGCCTGTGGACGTTCTCGTTCGCCCTCATTGCCACGTCGCCCCGGCTGCCGCCCTCAGACATTATCCTGCAGCAGGGAAGAGACGGGAGAATCACAGGCAGGGCATTACTACAGTACGGAACAATTCCTTTATACATCCTTTAGATATTTACGAAGGTAGGTACGGTTTTCTAGCCCCGCGCCGCACTCTTCGCTGATGTGCCGGCTGGCTCTCAAGTTCCGCCCACCTCCATGACAGGTGTGGCCCGCCTCTCTCTCTCTCTCTCTCTCTCTCTGTAATGAAGTAGACGAAGCAATCACATAGTTAGTGAAGCGACGATAGCTTGGCTTAAGAATAGACTGGATAGCTACATGGACGAGGATGACATGTGATAGTGTGGTGTGGGTGCAGTTAGGCTCGCCATCTTATTGCAGGGCCAGCTGTAGTTGCTCTCTCTCTCTCTCTCTCTCTCTCTCTCTCTCTCTCTCTCTCTGTGTGTGTGTGTGTGTGTGAGAGAGAGAGAGAGAGAGAGAGAGAGAGAGAGAGAGAGAGAGAGAGAGAGAGAGAGAGACTCGTGATCAGGCTGTGATGAATGAACAACACACACACACACACACACACACACACACACACACACACACACACACACACACACACACACACTGCCAGGCTTCACGGTCTGACAGGGCGGCAGCTCGAGCCCGCTCAGGCCGGATTCTTTCCGTTGACTAGGAGTGGTTACTATCCCCCCTTGAGCAAAGAGGATGGGGTGTGTGGTGTGTGAGGTCCTGGCAGTACCCATAGATTGACGATAAAGAGCACTTGCTCATGTGGGGAGGGTACCTGTTGCTGGCGATTACGAGTTCAACACGTGATCATGTCATTTTTGGTCATTTTCCCCCTCTGAGGGTGGGATTACAGGTGACAGAGGCGATGGATTTACCATCCCCTGTATGCGTCGGCCTTGATACACGATCGCGTTGCTTTCAGGGTTTATGGTTATGTGCAGGTCTTTCATGGCGTTTAATCCTAAGATCCCATCCACAGGTAAGGCAAACCTGCTGGAGACATAAAAGAAATCTCGAAAGGGACATACTTTTTCATGTAAGCTGACTGTTAGTGGTACTCGCCCAAGGATTCCCAAAGTGGTACCTGTCACGCCTACCACATTCAGGTCGTTCTCTTGGAGCGGCCAATTTTCCCCACTCGCCTGTCGTGTCAGTGACCTGTAAGCGGAGTCGGAGATGACATTGACTGTGGCACCTGTGTCTACCGCTAAGGTGAGTGAAATTTTGCCCACCTTGCAAGGGAGGGCAATTATGCTTGTCCGTCCCAAGGCGGCAATGACGGAGTCAAGTTGCTCCCAAATAGTATTTTCCTTAAGGGACACTTGGATGTACGCCTCGGGGCTGTCACGAAGTCATGTCTTTTTATTCTGAGAAGAGGAGTGTGGTTTACTGTCCGCTGAAGACTTGTACTTCTGTTCCTCCCTTTTTTCTTTTTTTTTTTTTTTTTTACGTTGTTGCCTATTGCCCCGGTAGGCATCTTCCCGGAGGGGCCTGATGGTCGGCCCAAGGCTTCTTCCAGGTGGGGCCTGATGGTCGGCCCAGCCCGTTCAGGCGCAGGCGAGTGTTTATAGTGGCGCCATCTTGCACTGGCTCATGCTGCCCCCCGGAACTCGTACTTGATTCGCTTGGACGGCTTCCTCTAGAGTAAGGGTTGATGGGTGGTCTTCAGGACAGCATGTGGGTAGTTTTAAGCCACTCGGCGGTGACCGAAAAATCCGAGTGGTAGCGTGAGGATTCGAACCCGCGTCGTCCATCACGCGGCGAATGTGGATCCAGTACGCTATCACTTCGGCCACCGCCACCTGGCCTTTTGTATTGCATAACAACTGTCTGAATCATGAAAACAATTCCCGTGGATATGGCAAAAGGCAGCCTTCCGCTGATGGTTTGGCCTAGGGTTCCTGTGTGATGAATGATGCCCGCCCCTGTAACCTCCTGACCTCCTATCTGAGCCCTGTCTTGAATGTGTTGATTCCCTACGTTTCGCGAAACAAGAATGTTCAGAATGTCCTGATTGTTTGCAAAAACCACAGGTGAGAGATGCCTTACTTTGTGCTTGCAGTGCTGCGGCCGTTGCGAGGGGTTGATGGTGAGGGTGTTCCTGAACCTTGACTTAACTCTGAGACGAGGTCAACCAACTTCCTGCTCGGTTTGAAGGCCAAAGGAAGGCAGAACGGCGGTTCTTCTGAAATATTAAAAAAAACAACTCGAAAGCTGTCTTCACCTGGTGCTTTTGCATACAGCCTCCTGGAAGCCAGAGCGCGTCTTCTAGGCTCTGACACAGTCAACTGCCAGCTGATTGCCCTCAATCATGGCGTCCCAAATCGGCTTTGTTGAGGAATTTTTTGGAGGACTCAACCGTGTGTGCCATCTGTCTAACGATGCTTGGTTTACTCCGCCCCGAAGATTTTTATGAAATTCCTTTAAAAACCTCATAGTTTACACCAGTGTCCCCTGAAGCGAACGCTGAGGACTGCATCAAATTCAGTGCCCGAGAGCCTGGACGTAACCGTGCCCGCAGGACAGCGATTTTATCATGATCTTCCGTCGTGGAGGACTTTACAGTGGCATGTTCACACAAATCTAAAACTGTCGCGCCGAAAGTCGGTCTCGCCTCCTGAGAATCGTCGAATATTGGCGTGAGTTGGAATGAGCTGAATCGGGGCGGGGGAAGTGGTGGGGCCCCTGGAGGAGGGGGAGGTGGATCGACAGGCATTGTGATCGGCTGAGTGGGGTTAAGTATTCAGACGAACCTGAAGGTGAAGGGCGCTATCCCTTGGGAGGGAAGAGTACGTAGCCCTGATCGCAAATTCACCACATATAAATCACCGGTGTTTGCACCTTGCTCCAATTCCTCCTCACTTGAAGGACGAGCCAACTGTTTAAAGGTGTCGCCGAGTTTAGCGAGAGTGTCTTTGTTCATACTATGGTGTAAATCATTTACAAAATAGGAGCATATGTTGATAGCTGTAAATATGAACCAATAAACGCAACGTGTATGAATGAATAGTTTGCGTTGAAACCCTAAAAAGGCAAACAAGAATGGCTAGCAAGGTGCCTGTTTAGACGTAATAGAAGTTAAGGTTATAATGGAATGCCCTAATGATATGGGTATATTGAAAGAATAACTATATAAACAAAGTGGTATGTTAAGTGAGTATACCATTGAAGCTCACGTTTTCTCTCGAGCGGTGAAAAGAAAACGGAGGCAGGGCACATTGAAGAAGATTAACTTTGATCAGGAAACTCACACTATACTCTATATACTCGCTAGCAAACAATAAGAAAGAATCAATATCGTATGCGAATGAACGTTACTCTCACAATTATGACTGATTAACAGTGTTAGGAACACAGAAATAAAAAAATCGTGCCTCTGCACGGATAATAATGAAAATAAGTCGAGTCGGCATATTTGGACAAGAAAGGAATATCCACAAATACCAAGATTAATCAGCTGATGTAGTGGAGAGGGCGACGGCTTGTGACGCCCTGGGGTACGTGCAGTCGTAGGCGCGTCAGGGAACCTCGGCCGCGGCCACAGCGGCGGTGAGAGGTGAGGGATGGGCTGACATCGGAGGACTCGCAATGGAGGTTGAAAAACTGCTGACCCAGCAATTTGAGCGTCCGCGATGGGATCCGGTACACTGCCGCCAGACGTATGATGGCCGCGTCGTCCTTGTTATAGTAAGAGATGGGCGGCGGTGGCAGATATGACGACTTGGGTGTGTAACCTCTTGAGAAGACCCCTTGCAAGAAACGGTTGTGGGAACAGCTTGCAGTCACCGGAAGATGGCCGCGGTACCTTTGCTGACTGTTTGCCGGAAGAGGTTTGGGCCGATGCTCCCGGCAGCGGCGGTGTTGCCGCCAGCTGTGGAGCGAGGGGCATGTGGGGTGTCCCAAGGTCAGCGGAGCGTGCCTCCTTGTTGCTGGTGTGAATACTTCTGCCGTATCGCGGAGTGGCTTGCAGCGTTCGTAGCAGTGCTGGCTTGAAGCGGGGGAGCGGCTTGTAGATTGTGGCCCTCGCTTTCGGCTGCCTAGGCCTGTGGGTGTGCTCGGGGCTTGTAGGCTTGACGCCTGTAGAGTTGCTTGAAGGTGGCGTGCTCGAGGCTTGTAGGCTGGACGCCTGTAGAGTTGCTTGTAGCTGATGTGCTCGAGGCTTGTAGGCTGGACGCCTGTAGAGTTGCTTGTAGCCGGCGCCTGGTGACTTGCTTGTAGCCGGCGCCTTGTGAGGTGCTTGTAGCTGGTGTGCTCGAGGCTTGTAGGCTGGACGCCTGTAGAGTTGCTTGTACCTGGTGTGCTCGAGGCTTGTAGGCTGGACGCCTGTAGAGTTGCTTGTAGCTGATGTGCTCGAGGCTTGTAGGCTGGACGCCTGTGAGATGCCGCGGACGGCTGGTGCGTTGCCGCGGACGGCAGGTGCGTTGCCGCGGACGGCAGGTGCGTTGACTCCTTCTTCCCTTGTACGCCTGTCCCCGGAGTTTGTTGGTGAGTTCTCGTGGCTTGGAGGAGAACGAAGTAGCGAAGGCACAGGCCCGGGCTGACCGCTGCCAACCAAATGTAACGGGCTTGTCGGGGGGCGTTTAAAGGGTGTTGATTAAGACTTCAGCTTCCTTAAGGCGAATTATATTCGTAGCCGTTATGTACAAGAAGCGTCGGAGCGAGAGCGACTGTCGTTGTGTGTCAGTCGGACTCTCGTGAAGGAGTCGCGAGTTACAGGTTGGAAAATAATTGTTACAATTGGTCACGTACGTCAAGGTGACCTCCGCGCACCATCGGAGTGCGAAGTATACAAAACTGAGACGGTAAACACTGACGGACGACATTCCTATAAGGTGGCGTGATCTATCTGTCGTGGGTTTTTCCATTGACAATTGTATGCCTAATTCGTGGTGACACACACACACACACACACACACACACACACACACACACACACACTGAGTTTTATCATAAGTAGTATTGATTGATTGATTGATTGTTTATTGTTGCATTTAACAACAAAGGAGAAGGAGGAAAGTGTCGATGCTGTCTCACTTCCTCTAGCAATGCCACCTCGGCCTCCCGGCTCCAAATATTGTTATCTGCATCTGTCATTTCTTGTTTTATTGGCGCCGACATGTTGTTTACCCAGACGCCAGTTGGCAATACAAGACGGACACGCTCAGCTGCAGAGAACTTGCCGCGAGAAGAGCTCCCAGACCCAGACCCATACCAAAAATGCTGCCGCGCCTGTATTGCCAGCCGCGAATTGCCAAATGTAAAGCCGCCTTTAGAGGTGAGGTTCGTGATTTAAATGAGAAGAGATCGCAAGAAGAGAAGAGGGAGTTTTTTTGGAGAGTAATGGATATGAAAGTGAGAAAGTAGTTCATAGGGTCGAGAGGAAGAAGGGAATAAAACTAACAGAAAAGGAGAAAGGGTGGAAAGTGACATATACGAATATTAATGGAATACTTTCATCGTAGATAGAATTAACGACTATTTGAGAGACAAAGAACCTGATATTGTGGGGCTGACGGAAACTAAGTTGTGACTCAATTGAGGTGGTGGGGATTGGAGAAGGTGCAAACAACATATGGAGGAGAGACAGAAAGATAAAACAGGGAGGAGGTGTGATGTTAATGGTTAAAAAAAGGCATTAGGGTGGAGGTGGTAATTGAGGGTGAAGGCTTGACAGAGGTGTTGAAAGTGAAAACTGTGGGTGCTGAAGGAAGAAGGAGGCATTATGTAGTAGGGTATGTGCCCCCATGAACAAGCGTATGGGGTTGCGAGAATATAAACAAATGATACAAGAGACGGTGAGTTGCAAGGATGAAATGTTGAGGGCGTGTGAGAGAATACTTATAATGGGTGATTTCAACTGCATGGAGGTGGAATGGGAGGATTGGGAGACGCAGGGAGCAGACGAGTCGTGGGGAGGAAGACTACTGCAACTGGCAGTGGAACATGTGCTGACTCAGTGGATCAAGGAACATACCAGATTCGGGAAAGAAGGCGAGGCATCAAGACTAGACCTGGTATATATTTAGTAAGGCGCCGGAAATAATAGAAAATCTTAACGTAGATTGTCCAATAGCGAAGAGTGACCACGAGGTTGTGGAATTTGAAGTATCAGAAAAGAAAACGATTGACCGAAAAGAAAATCACAAAATTGGGAGAAGCAACTACTGTGACTTTGTTAGCATGAGAACCTTTTTTGAAAATGCAAATTGGAGTGGGTTGTACAAAGCCAAGAGTACACAGGATAAGTGGGAGGAGTTTTTAAAGCTATACAAGGAAGCCGAAAATAGATATGTCCCCAAGGTAACCAAAAAGGATGTTGGTAAAAAGGAGTGGTTTAACAAGAGATCCGAGATAGTTAGAAAGAGAAAAGAGGAAGCATGGAAGGGATGGAGGAGACGAAGAAGAATTAACTCGTGGAACGATTTCAAACAAGCAAGGAATGAATATACAAAGATTAGAAGAGAAGAAAAAAGGAAATATGAAAAATATATAATCGACAAGTGAAAAGACCTACCCAAACTATTTTATAGACGTGTGAACGGCAAATTAAAGAATAGAGAAAAAATCGATAAACTGAAAATGGATGAAACCACATATGAGGACCCAGCAAAGATGGCAGAGGTGATGAATAACAGCTTCCATAGAATTTTACAAAAGAAGAATTTGTACAACCCCCGGGCCAGGAAAAAGGAAGAGTTATGCAAGAGATTCAGTTAACGGTGCAGGAGGTCAAAGAAAGTTTGAACAAATTGGATGTAAGAAAGGCGACGGGGCCGGATGGAGTATCAGGGTGGATCTTGAAAGAATGTAGTGATTAACTTGCAGAGAAACTGCACTCCATAATGAGTGCCTCTCTGAGTGAAGAAAAGGTACCACAAGATTGGAAGAGAGCAAATATAGTACGATACCGATGTTTAAGGGAGGCAAGAGAGCGGACCCATTAAATTACAGACCGGTATCACTCACTAGTGTGGTTGCGAAGGTATGTGAGAGAGTGTTTAAAAACAGGTGGGGGGTTTTATTTTAAAGTGAGAAAATTATATCGGTTTTCTATAGAGAGAGAGAGAGAGAGAGAGAGAGAGAGAGAGAGAGAGAGAGAGAGAGAGTGCACACGTTCACACGTGAATGCTGATGAAGGAGCGGAACATCAAACTCTCGACTCTAGATAATACGCCTCGTCTTCTCTCTGGTGTTATTATTTTGTAGTGATATCTTGGTTTAACATGTGTTACATACACATGCTACATTTATTTTCACCTCTTAATTATGGATAAAGCCTCCCTTACACTTCCTGAATAGCAGTGAACCTCTCCGCCACTCACAGCCGAACACGACGAACATCGTTTATTCACAACAACACTTGAGTAGCACTACTGCGACGTTGCCGGTTGGAGGGAAGGCTTACCACAGTGGGTACAGGAACTCATTTCCGCAAATGTACCAGGAACATCAACAGCTCTCTCCTCCTGAATTTTGCAAAATCCAGAAAGTTGAGAATTGCGGGTTCCTGGTACCAGAGACCAGAGCTTTCTTTTTTTTGGATCCTGATGGTCGGCGCAGCCCGTTCTGGCGCAGGCGAGTGTTTATAGTGGCGCCATCTTGCATTGGCTCATGCTGCCCTCCCAGAGCTCATCTTTGATCCTAGAATCTAGAGCCCGGGTTGATAGGTGGTGGTACTCTGACGACATTCTCGTAAATACTCGTTGGAGGATCCTTCAGAAATGCAAGGTTTACCGGAGTGCTGCGTTCTTTGCAACTGACCATAGGCTTGTTGTTGCAACACTCAAGCTTCATGTTAGGTCAAAAAGAATCTCGAGATGGAACACTACTGTGTTCCTTGCTGGGAAGCGGGACCAATACAGGGCTCTGTCGCGTAGGACTAGAGCTCTCCTGAGGAGAGACAAGGAGAGGTATGTCAGGAGTCTCGCTGAGGAAGTCGAGGGCCATTTAAATGCGAATGACCCCCGACCTGCTTATTGAGCCGTGAAGATGCTCCGCTCCAAGTCTCCCTCTTATTAGGTGAGCACTATCCGAACAGCTGACGGCTGCTTCGTGTCTTACATGAATGGGCAGAGGGCACGTTGGGCTGAGAACTTTGAGCAGCTGTACATGGTGGACTCTCCACGTCGGCAGCTTCTAGTTGCTGGGTTACAAGTGGTGGATGCTGACCCACCCATTGACGAAAGTTCATCCTCTCTGGTTGAGGTCAAAGAGGCTGTGGCTAAGTTGAGGGGTGGGAAGGCACTTGGCATGCTGTCCGGATCTTCAATCAACCTTAACTTCAGCAACTTCGGTCAAGAGGAGCACCGGGAGGCAGCATGGGCCAAGCAAGTCATACATCACGCCAGCCACCATAAATAAAATTAGCTTGCGCCACTAACAGGCTGGGGCCGTCTATAACGCCCCTCAAAAAACCCTACCGGCGCTACAGACAGCACAAAAAAGTGTAGCAAATCTGAGGCATTCCAGTGGAAAACAAGTTCGCGGTCCTCGGCCTGTGTTTCTGGAGTGACGGGAGGAAATGTTGTGGGCAGCCCGGCGTGGCGATAAATCTCATCAATGTATTTTAGTCTATCCGATCCTGATCTGCGCATGCGCAGAACCCAATGTTTACTATCACAGAGTGTTGATATTAGTTTGTCCAGGCAAGATGGCGGCAATACAGCATGCTAGTTTTTATGAGAGAATGGCCAAATTCCAGGATGACATTCAAGGGTTATCACATTTATCACATTTACCGACATACAAGGGGTATAGGTTATCACATTTATTACATTTACCGACATACAAGGGGTATAGGTTATCACATTTATCACATTTACCGACGTACAGGGGGTGCAGGTTATCTCACCAATCACATTTACCGACGTACAAGGGGTGCAGGTTATCTCACTTATCACATTTACCGACACAGAGGAAGGTGGGGCAAAACGGCACCCTTAAGGTTTCACTCCAGATTTTGCATTAATTTTGTAGTATATTCAGAGATAGCTGGTATTTTTGCAATCTTTATTCACTATTAAACAAAATAAACTCTCTTTGGAAGAACTACTTTGGATCCTTTACTCATGAATTAAAAAAAATAAAATAGCCACAAGTGGACCATTTTGTACTACGGTCGGGGCAAAACGGACCTCACGTATGGGGCAAAATGGCCCTCATATGGAAATGCTTGGTAACATGCCAAACATACGTTTTGACAGATAATCACATTAGAAAGATTACTTAACAAAACTAAAATAATCTAGTTCTTATTCCATTAGAAAACAATTGCTCTTAGGCTCAGTAGCATGAACAACAATGAATTCCAAATGAAAAGTGATATTACCTTCCTGAACATCAAGTTCTTATTCCATTACAAAAATAAATGATCTGTGGCTCAATAGCATGAACACCAATGAACTCTCATGAAACTACTCACAAGTGAAAGTGAAATTACCTTTCTGAACATAAAAGTTCTTAATGCATTACAAAAATAATTGTTATTTTGCTCAATAGCATGAACAACATGAACTCACAAACGAAAAGTGATATTACCTTCCTGAACATAAAATTAATATTCATATAAAAGAAACAGAGAACACTTTGTCCTTATCTTTGTTCACTGAAGTTGTGAGTTAGTTAGCAGCAAAAAATTATTATTATTGTTAAGTGGGCCGTTTTGCCCCAAGGGTAATGAAAATGTTAACAACAATCTCAGCGGAACAATGGCGGTGCAGAAAAATGTTTCAGTAGTCAGACTCATCCACAGAGTAATACCAAAGAATCATGCAATAACACATGAAATTATGAGTCACAGTACTCCTATAAACACGATTTTATCAGACCCTTACCAATAGATCAGCTGGTGATAAAATATTCTGGGATTTTTCACACACAAACAAACGACGACGTCCAAACTTGCCCCGATGTTACAGCTGACTGATGAGCCGAGGAGTAAGTCCATATCATTATCAATAGCTGGCAGAAGCTAAAAACACAGAAAACGGGGTGGTCCATATTACCCACCTATGCCATTTTGCCCCACCTCCCCCTACAAGTGGTGCAGGTTATCTTATTTATCACATTTACCGACATACAAGGGGTGCAGGTTATCTCATTTATCACATTTGCTGACATACAAGAGGTGCAGGAATCAACTTTCATATTTCACGCATTTTCCAAATTCAAAACATACGTCATCATTTACTTTCATAAAAAACAAATATAAACTCGCGTGGGACAGATCACAATAAGTAAGCTAGAAAAGACATAGTACCGTGCCGAAAATAATCCGCCCTGTGTATGTAAACAAAGTCCGCGCATGCGCAGATCAGGATGGGATGTTCACCCATAGCGGATCGTTGGCAACACTGCTTACATCACAATGGCCGCTTCCCCGCTCCAACGAAAACAAATGTAGGCTATGCCTTTTCACTGGTGTTCTAATGCGATTCTGTTGATTTCTCGACCTCATTTGAAATGCATATTAGTCGATTTCATGCTCCCCCACCAAAAAACCCCGTGTTCCCACAGGTCCCCCAAGATCGTTTAGGGAAGGGGATAGGCATAACTTGAAAATAGGCATAACTCGAAAAGTAGACATTTGCGACGGAAATGAGGAACAAAATCACGGAATTCTCTACATCTATCAGCAGAAAAACATGAACCACGTGAGAAAATCGTTGGTTGGGTGAAACCGTAAATTGACAGAAAAAAGTTACTGCAAAATTATAGCAGTTTTCTTAAATGCATAATAATAACTTAGTATTCGTAAATGCAAAGTAATGGCTTAGTTTCATAAATGCAAACGAATCGCTTAGTATTCTTAAATGCAAAATAATAGCTTTGTAATTCAATTCACAATAGCCTACTAGTTTCTTAAATGCGCCGGCTGGCATGGTCGATGACGTCATTACATAACATTGTCAAGCGAGAGTTAAATGGTTTCATCATTATATATTTTTAGATCATATCAGAATATTTGTGCAAGTTATCAATGTTTTCTTCGTATTTTCTTAGGGAGGACGTTGCAGGAATGAATACAACATTTATTCAAATGCATAATAGCCTTGTAAACAACTTTAGCTGTCCTTGACTAAATTTGAACGAAATGTAAAAAGAGACATTTTCCTCCACAAATTACAAACTTGTTATCAGTGTGCACAACTGACAAATTCATATATAATACATTATGGAGAGTGTATATGTGGTGACATATCTGAACATTAGCCTCTTTCCATGCGGTGTATATATTTTAAAGTCAGGGCCGGTGAACGAAACTCAGTGGACAGTGTGTCAACACTTGTGTACCACGATTGTACAACAGTAGTTTTCCTGGGTTATTGGTCATGGAGATCCCTGACTTTAGGCACTGTAAAGCCAAAGACAGGGAGGGGATGATAGCTGGGGTAGTCCTAATTGCCATTTGAGCTATGTAAAAAAGCAACGAAAGGGGGTGGGGGGTGGTGAAAAGGGGCAGTATACACGATTTGCCGTTTCTGTCGTAACCGACGGTGGAATTTACGAGCTCACATAACTATACACGGAAGGAAGTACTCTTGTAGATGATACAATCCTTTCACTTTCTTATTCCAGAAACATCAGTACAAACCTCTTGTGCTGCTACGAGGCAACCCACGGAAGTACTTACCAGGAATCGGTGTTCGGTCCCTCAGGCTGCCCCTCCGTCGCTGCGTCAGTCTAGGTTACACGCGACACAACAACTGGTCACATGCGTTCGGAAGAGTATTTAGGAGCCTCAAAGGGTACGTGATGGTTACACTTATAACAGGGCATGCGCCACTACGGCCGGACTCCTCATATGTGAGCTCCGTCACCTCAGGCAGCCGTGCGCCACCCTGCAGTGTTGCCACCGGCCGTTGGGGTAGATTCCCTGGGACAAGGTTACCCGAGGTCTACTCAGAATAGTATACTCAGTATGACTTGATTAACGATGAGTGAAGGGTATTTGCTTTGGAGACTATTTGAGAAAATATCACCCGCTAAGAGTTAAAAAGTAAAGTTGATTATGGCGGAATTTGAAAAATTCCATCGCCTATAGATGACTGAACTTCTGTTGGAGAAACAAGCAACGAAACCTACTCGTCCCCGGATCCGATGCGCGTTAACAAACAACGTCGTTGTCTGAGAATTACAATGCATTTCTTATACATTTTTATTTTCTTGAAAATGAAGATTACGAGGATTCAAAACAATTACTTCCTTAAACGCTGAGCTGCATACACAAAACAAAGCAAATATTACAAGTGTAAACACAAGATTTACTCATGCCCGTTAAGTGCTTGCTTCGTGCCTACGTGTGGAGCGCTGCCACCACTAGTGGAGGGGTACAGTGGAAGTGATGCAACATCTTGTCAGGATGGCACGACAGTGTAGCGCAAGTCATATGCAACCCTTACCTCCCATAATGGAGGCTCGTTACTCTTCATAAATTATTATACCTACCCTTCGTGATTTCCCTCAGTTTAGTGAGGACATACAGGTCAGGAGACGGATGATTTGCTCTCTCTCTCTCTCTCTCTCTCTCTCTCTCTCTCTCTCTCTCTCTCTCTCTCTCTCTCTCTCTCTCTCTCTCTCCACTGCGCACCCCACACGTCAGGCCCGTCGGGTTATCAATTTTTTTCCCGTCCGCTGCTGATTGTTAATAAAAAACTTGACTTTGGAAATAAGCGAGATACGAGCATTTTCAATTTAGATATGTTTGCTTGAATTACACTGTACGTGTGTGTGTGTGTGTGTGTGTGTGTGTGTGTGTGTGTGTGTGTGTGTGTGTGTGTGACTGAGGACTGAATATATTTTTTGGCTCGGAGCTCCTAGTTAGGGGGAAGTGGGGTAAGATGAACCACTTTTTAGATTTTTCGACCTGGGGTCTTCCCTGGTAACGTAACCCTGTCTCTGTCAGTGTTCATTTGAGCAGCTGTCATTTACCTTTAACCATAAACAAAATTGATATTCTCCTGATAAGGCTTTCACCTTTTTAAAGCCTTTAAAAAAGAGGATAGTACACATTTTTTATGTATCAATAGTACATATACATCCTTTTAAAATAATCAAAATTCCTTTTGAAAATTTAGCAAAATGCACTTATGTCCAGCAACAGGCCTACGAGAAATTAAATCTTCCCAAGTCACATGGAAACACAAACTGGTTCGACTTTCGCAGACTACCAGACAAGTTTTTCGGAGCTGGTAGTGTCACCGAAATATCTTTTTTATCGAATGATGCTTCATCATTGTGGTCGGTTATGAAGGCCTGTTTGCTTTCAATGGGCCTGTGTCCCGGGATTCTCCTGATAAGGCTTTCACCTTTTTAAAGCCTTTAAAAAAGAGGAGTAGGTAGGAAGACACCTACCGAACGGGCGTGAGCTACTCCCGGTGAGGATATATGGGAAGCGAGGAGGGTGCTGAAGCCCTTCAAAGACCCTTCCCATGTCCTCACTAACCGTTTCCCTTTTGTCTCATCAACACCAGAGAGCAGTTCAGCATGCTCTCTAAAGACAGTTCCTCTCTTTTTACACCACACTACATTCACAAAACACACACAAGTTTTCCCAAAATTCAAAATTCAACATGGCGAAAATAATAACCGCCTCGAAGTCCCCGCCTGGGGGACCATAAATTCCCCCAGGGAGGACTCCCCTTCTGGCTGCCGATTTGAGAGGTGTCCTGATAACTCCTCGAACCTCCTCCTTATCAATTTCTGCAACATTCGCGGTCTCCGTTCTAATTTTCATTCTGTGGAACACCGTCTCTCCTCCTCTAAACCTCACCTTCTCTTCCTCACCGAAACACAGGTTACTGAGGCTACTGACAGCAACCTCTACTCTGTTCCCTCCTACTATCTCTATCCTAAATTTCAAGCCAAAGCTGGATGTTGCGCCTACGTACGCAACGACATCACTTGCTCTCGTGCCCACGACCTTGACTCTTCTGAATTTTCCACCATCTGGCTAAGACTTCATTGGCATTCTTTTACTAAATACATCTGCGCTGTTTATCTCTCACCTAACTCTACTAACTATGTAAAACTCTTCGACTATTTGAACTCTAAAGTGGAGCGCATCATGACCCACTCTCCCTTCGCTGAAATCTCCATCTTAGGAGATTTCAATGTTCACCACCAGCTTTGGCTTTCATCCTCTTTCACTGACCAGCCTGGTGAACAAGCCTACAACTTTGCTCTCCTCAAAGACCTAGATCAGTTGGTTCAGCACCCTACTCGTATTCCCGACCGTCTTGGAGACAGGCCCAACATTCTAGACCTCTTCCTTACCTCTAGTCCTTCTGCTTACTCTGTCAAACTGTTCTCTCCGTTGGGCTCCTCCGATCATAACCTTATTTCTGTATCTTGTCCTATCGCTCCTGTACATCCTCTGGACCCACCGAGGAGGCGATGCTTCTGGCATTTTGCTTCAGCTCGGTGGGACGACCTGAGGATGTACTTTTCCGATTTCTCGTGGAATGAGTACTGCTTCCAGGAGAGAGACCCCTCTGTGTGTGCTCTGCGCATTACAGAGGTGATTGTCTCTGGAATGGAGGCATACATTCCACGTACTTTCTCTACTCCTCATGCTAAAAAGCCTTGGTTTAATCACGCTTGTTCTCGTGCTATTAAAGATAGAGAGGCAGCTCACAAAAGATTCCAGAGCCTTCGAACTCCCACTAACTTTGATATATACATTTCAGCCCGGAATCGTGCCAAATCTATTCTCCGACTTACCAAAACTTCTTTTATAAATATAAAATGTCAACACCTTGCTTCTTCTAATTCTTCCCGTGACTTCTGGCATCTAGCCAAAAATATCTCTTCCCATTTCACTTCTTCCTCTTTCCCTCCTCTTCTTAACCCTGACGGCAGCACTGCCGTCTCATCTGTCCCTAAGGCTGAACTCTTCGCTCAAACTTTCTGTAAGAACTCCACCTTGGACGATTCTGGGCATATTCCTCCTACTCATCCCCCCTCTGATTCCTTTATGCCTGTTATTAAGATTCTTCCTAATGATGTTTTCTATGCCCTCTATGGCCTCAACTCTCAGAAGGCTTATGGACCTGATGGAGTGCCTCCTATTGTCCTTAAAAACTGTGCTTCTGTGCTGACACCCTGCCTGGTCAAACTCTTTCGTCTCTGCCTATCAACATCTATCTTTCCTTCCTGCTGGAAGTATGCCTTTGTACAGCCTGTGCTTAAGAAGGGTGACCGCTCCAATCCCTCAAACTACCGCCCTATAGCTTTACTGTCATGTCTATCTAAAGCTTTTGAATCAATCCTTAACCGAAAGATTCAAAAGCACCTTTCCACTTCTAATCTTCTATCTAATCGCCAGTATGGGTTCCGCAAGGGGCGTTCTACTGGCGATCTTCTTGCTCTCTGTGAGGGAAGACTACTTATTTACCCTTGTTTTACCTCAGCAAGGTGCACTTCAAGCCCTGCTAATCCTCTCAAAGGCCGCGGTAATGCGCTTCGAACCCTGCTCCATACCTCCAAGGGTTCGAAGGAACGTGATGTGGAGGACCGGCGTGGAGGTGTGAGACAGACTACCCTGGGACTCAGCCGACGTTAACACCTTTACCGGCCTCCCATTCTGCTCACCGCCGAGCGGGGTTGTGGCTGACACGAGCCCTGCCAGTCTGCTGCCCCCGTTATTGCTCTCCTCCTCATCGGACGTTGTGGCTTCATATCGCTGCCTTATCTCCATCCTACTTGTGGCCCCTGGGCCCTTCCAACTCCGACGTCTCGACACCGTCTCGCCGCCGCGTCACCACCTTGCCAGTGGCCCCTGGCCCTCTCCAACCGGGACTCTTGACGCTGTGCGACGCTACCCCGGGAATACTATACTTCTCCCGGGTGTGTGGGTGTTGAGGAGGCAATTAAATGTAAAAGCCACTCTAGTGTTTATCTCGCCACGCACCCAGGGAAGCTGAGGGATACCGGGCCTAACGAGGGACTTGATCTGGCGTCCCCTCCACCTAACTACGCCTGGGCCCTGTCCCTCACACTCTCTTAACTGACTCTTGGTCATCCTCTCTTAGCAGTTTCGGTGAAACTTTCTCTGTTGCGCTAGACATATCGAAAGCCTTCGATAGAGTCTGGCACCAGTCTTTACTTTCTAAACTGCCCTCTTTCGGATTCTATCCCTCTCTCTGTTCCTTTATCTCCAGTTTCCTTTCCGGCCGTTCTATCTCTGCGGTGGTAGACGGTCACTGCTCTTCCCCTAAACCTATCAACAGTGGCGTTCCACAGGGCTCTGTCCTATCACCCACTCTCTTCCTGTTATTCACCAATGATCTTCTTTCCATAACAAACTGTCCTGTCCACTCGTATGCCGACGACTCCACTCTGCATTATTCAACTTCTTTCAATAGAAGACCATCAAAACAGGAAGTACACAACTCCAGACTGGAGGCTGCAGAACGCTTAACCTCAGACCTTGCTATCATTTCCGATTGGGGCAGAAGGAACTTTGTGTCCTTCAACGCCTCAAAAACTCAATTTCTCCACCTATCAACTCGACACAATATTCCAAACACCTATCCCCTATTCTTCGACAACACTCAGCTGTCACCTTCTTCAACACTAAACATCCTCGGTCTATCCTAAACTCAAAATCTCAACTGGAAACTTCATATCTCCTCTCTCGCTAAATCAGCTTCCTCGAGGTTGGGCGTTCTGTATCGTCTCCGCCAGTTCTTCTCCCCCGCGGCCTTGTCCGCCCTCGTATGGAGTATGCATCTCATGTGTGGGGGGGCTCCACCCACACAGCTCTTCTGGACAGAGTGGAGGCTAAGGCTCTTCGTCTCATCAGCTCTCCTCCTACTGATAGTCTTCTACCTCTTAAATTCCGCCGCGATGTTGCCTCTCTTTCTATGTTCTATCGATATTTCCACGCTGACTGCTCTTCTGAACTTGCTAACTGCATGCCTCCCCCCCTCCCGCGGCCCCGCTGCACACGACTTTCTACTCATGCTCATCCCTATACTGTCCAAACCCCTTATGGAGGAGTTAACCAGCATCTTCACTCTTTCATCCCTCACGCTGGTAAACTCTGGAACAATCTTCCTTCATCTGTATTTCCTTCGTCCAGCAGATAGCTGGGGGAATTGTGCCTTTTATGATACAAGCATGCAATTTAGCACACAGTTAGGACATGCCCTATGGAAGATTTTTGGATATAGGGCCATTGTAGTTTTGTCCCATAGCAACAATGTCAGCCATTTTCCAAAATGGCCGCCACCGGTTACTATTTTTGCCAATATCTCAGGTTCTAAACCACCCAGGGCTATGATTTTGGTGGCTAATACTACATTTTCAAGGACGAGGAATCCAATGATGCTATTTACATTTGGCAGAAATGATTAGTTATCATGATGATGGGATAAAGTTCGTAAAAATACATATTATTTTAATAACTGATCATTGTGATGTTCGGTGGGCTTCACATTGAAATGGCAGCACTCAAGACTCTCGGTGACCTCCTGGAGGGGAGCGGGTGGACAGGTGCACTCGTACAAGCTGGAGTTGCGACTCCTGGGACTGCAGATTCACTCCTGAAAGCTTCCCACGTGACACGCACCCGTCGTGCTCATCAAGTGACCGCCAGCAGCCTCTATCTTCTCCTGCAGAAAGCCTATGCTGAATACTCCGCTGACCTGGATGAAGGAGCCCATCCGCTGTCCCTTGAAGACTGGTGCTCCGACAGAGCTGCCGCGCATCCCCAGGCACACTTCTGGTCACTCATCCTGCAGCTAGAACTAGAGGTGATGATCTACGTGCGAGCAGTGAGAGAGGCTGACTTCTTACTCTACGTGGATGCCCTGACCAAGATCGTGCCTTGGTTCTTTGCGTTGGGGCACACCCACTATGCCAGGCGGATACCAGTCCATCTGCGTGACATGATTGCACTGAAAGTTGCTCATCCCGAGGTCCATGCCCAATTTCTGAAAGGAAACTTTGTCGTGAAGAAGACGACACACAGGTTCTCTGCTATCGCCATCGACCAGGCCCACGAACAGAACAATGCCACAGTGAAAGGTGACGGTGGTGCTGTGGGCTTGACAGAGAATCCATCAGCTCTACGGCGATGGATGGTGTCAGGTCCTGAGATGGCACGTTTGATTGGAGAGTTCGAAGCCTCTACTGAGAAGAGAAAGGAGACAGACACCCGACACCACGAGCAGACCAGACATGCACAGATGGCTTTTGCACGAGATGTCAAAGCTCTAACTGGTGCCATAGAAGACATGGGCAATCCTTTCTGTGAGAACAGCAGCGATCTTTTAGTACTGGACAGCAGGAACCTTGCAGATGCAGCTGTCATCGACACTGTGAACCAGATTGAGAAACTAGGCCAGGACCAGTATGAAGCCTATGTCAGTGAGCGCCTGGTCAACCAGACCAAGACCATCACAGATCCCATCAAGAGGAACAACTTGCCTCTGTTCAGTCGGCCCCCAATCCGTGAGAAGACCAGATCCCAACAACAGCTCTCATCCATGAAGAACGATTGTTCTCTCTTCTCCAGGCTGTACATCGCAGCACAAATACGTGATGGAGATCTGGACGAGTTTTTTGAGCATGAAAACCAGGCGTGTCCACCGGCACTGTCGCAACTCGGCAAGCTTAGGGCTGGCACCAAGTCGGACTTGGTGGGCTGCTTGGAAGACCTGGTTCCTGCTCAAGAGGATGCACCCAACCCAGCAGTACAGGTCAGCATCCTTGATGGGGCTGCTATTGTGAACATGCTGCAACCTGGTGCCGCAAAGACATTTGCGGACTATGCGAAGCACAGGTTTTCCCCATACATCAAGTCTCAGCTACAGCATGTAAACAGAGTGGATGTTGTGGGACGAATATATTCCTGAAAGTCTGAAGGCCCAAACACGCAGCAAGAGAGGGAAGGGAATTCGCAGACGCGTCGAGCCATCCAGTGCAATTCCCGGAAACTGGCAGCAGTTTCTCCGCATCGACGAGAACAAAGTGGAACTGTTCTCCTTCCTTGCGACAAGTGTGACGGCAATTGACACTGACTCAGAGAAACAGATCATCAGCACACATCATGCTGAAGTCATCTGTACTCAGCCCCGAGAAGTATCAGGTCTTGCACCGTGCACGCACGAGGAGGCTGATACACGCATACTACTGCATGTAGAAGATGCTGTGAAAGAAGGCTACAGGAAGGTGTCAGTACGCACAGTTGACACGGATGTGCTTGTACTGGCAGTAACAGCAGCCCAGCGCCTCAACATCGATGAACTGTGGGTTGCCTTTGGTGTTGGGAAGAGCTTCCGGCATTTGGCAGCTCACGAGATAGCGAGGGCACTCGGTCCAGATAAATGCATCGCCTTACCAATGTTCCACGCCTTTACTGGTTGTGACAATGTGTCATTTTTTGGTGGACGGGGCAAAAAGACGGCTTGGGATACGTGGAAGGCCTTTGATGATGTCACACCAGCCTTCTGCACCTTGGCTGCCACCCCAATTTCTGTAGATGACTCGATGAAGCCTCTGGAGCGATTTGTGGTGCTGCTCTATGACCGCACTAGTAGCCAGGACTCGGTCAACCAGGCACGCAAGCAGTTGTTCACCCAGAAGGGTAGAACCATTGATGGAATCCCCCCAACACAAGCGGCTCTAATCCAGCACACAAAGAGAGCTGCCTACCAAGCCGGGTACTGCTGGGCACAGATGATGGTTGCAGCCCCTAAAGTCCCATCACCAGGTGACTGGGGGTGGAACAAGAAGGACACAGGTGGATGGGACGTTTGCTGGACCACTCTGCCAGAAGCGATCAAGGCCTGCCATGAGCTCCTACGCTGTGGATGCAAAAAAGGATGCAGAAGACAGTGCAAATGTGTTAAGGCAGCACTGCAGTGCACTGCCCTTTGCCACTGTGGTGGATTATGTTCACACAACTGACATTCTGATTCACTGAAATACTTCAATGGATGTATTACATGTAGAAGACATTGAACAAACCAGCACCTAACCTCACTAAATTGCCTGTATTTGCTTGTATGGCTATAAGAAGTAAAATTTGCCATGTGTAAATAGTTCCATTGGATTCCACGACCTTGAAAACATAGTATTTGCCACCAAAACCAAGGTCCTAGGTTGTTTAGAACCTGAAATATTGGCGAAAATAGTAACCGATGGCGGCCTTTTTTCAAAATGGCCGCCATCGCTGTTACAGGACAAAACTGCGATGGCCCTACATCCAGAAATTTTCATTATGCCATGTCCTAACTGTGTGCCAAATTTCTTGCTTGTATCATAGAAGGCACAATTCCCTCAAATATTTGCCATATCTGCCGGACTATTCTGCCTATGACTTGAACTCTTTCAAGAGGAGGGTATCAGGACACCTCTCCTCCCGAATTTGACCTTGGTTTTGGCCACCTCTTCGGACTCTTTTATGGGAGCAGCGATTAGCGGGCTTTTTTTTTTATTATTGTTTTCTTTTTTGTGTGTGCCCTTGAGCTGCCTCCTTTGTTGTAAAAAAAACAAAAAACAAAAACAAATGAAAACTCCCTCGATTTCATCACCGTCGATTACGTCGACTCTTGCGATATATGTTTGTGTGGTTCCCTTCATGCTATGAATGTTCACTACCACGAAACTGCCTTCCATTAACTCGTCATCCGATATATCGTCATCAGAGTCTTGTGTAAGTGAATCCATGGTCTCGCATACATCGTCCTCACTATCATCATCCGAAGTGGCATTATAGATGCTGTCTGTCTTGACTTATGTCTCTTACCAAACAAATTCTTCACAATTTCTTTATTCGCCTTGGCGGCCTATTTTTCTTGTCTCTCTGCTGCTACTTCATCCCGGACTGGCGTATCAGTCAGTATTTTTGTGGCCCTTTTCTTTTCTTTCTTTCTTCTTTTTTCCATCGTCAAATGCAGCGGAGGCCCTTTTCATCACATCGAGGGGTAAAGGGGCCCGGCCCGTTTTTCTGATGTACTTTCGCGGCATCTGATATCAAACAGATTACAATGAGGATTAAAAATAATCATTCACACATGATGGGTAAGATGAGCTGATGGTTCATCTGTCCCCAAACTTAAAGGTTCATCTTACCCCTCAGCGGCCATTTTGAATGAATCGTTTGTAAATATGTTAATACAAACCGTTACCATCGAAAACATGGACAGAAGAATTATCAAATACTAAACTAATCACCAGCAATTTGCAACAAAAGTAAGACTAATACATACCAGAGTAATTGACGATATTCTCAGCTTCCAATATTTTACTTTTCAATGGAAGAAACATTTTTTGCTGTAAAATTTTTGCATGTAACATGAAACTTTCGTGGCGGTCGTGACCAACTGTCAAAAGTCGCGTGGTGGACGCAGACATGTCCCCGAACGGCCGAGAACAGGCAAGAAAGATGCCGAACTTGTTCGCGACACTGGATGACTTGCATACTCGCGCTCATTCGTGAGCCAAAATTCGGCAGTGTATTTGGGGCTAAAGTTTCATGTTGCATGAAAAATTCGCGGCCGTTCGGCGAATGTGCACGAATGCAAAATGGACGCCGAATTGTCGCCGACATGTTGCAGACAATTCGGCGTCCGATTCGCGGTGTTCGGCGAATTGTCGCCGAATTTTGACCGTTGAATTTTAAATTTTATTGGCAAATTTGTCGCCGACATGTCGCCGACTATTCGGGGACATGTCTCCGACATGTCGCCGAATGGCCAAGACTATTCGGGGACATATCCCCGAATATTCGGCGAATAAATCACGACATGGCAAACGGGTCGCGGTGGGAGGTGTACACGGGGGTCTATCTATCTATCTATCTATGTATGGATTCTCTCTCTCTCTCTCTCTCTCTCTATATATATATATATATATATATATATATATATATATATATATATTTATTTATTTATTACTTTATTTATTTATTAATATCATTATTCTGCTATTATTTAACCTTTGTTTCATTTTCAGTTATTTAGATTTATTTCTTCTTTCAGTTACTGGTTTGTTTACTGATATTACGTAAACATTCATTCATTCTAAAATATTTGTAGGACAGTAAAACAAAAACAAGTCACATTTATACATTTTATTACACATACTATCATACATATTACTACACATATTACCACACATGGTATTTACTCGCCCACAATTCTGTCCTGTCAGGCCACTGCTCCCCGGGTGTTGTAGTAGTCCATGCGGTAGGCGCGGATTCCCGTGCTCTTGTATGCCACATGGTCATCAGATGATCAGCTGTCAGAAATCTTGGCACTGTCGGAGAATTGTCCCCGACATGTCGCCGACACTTCGGGGACATGCGAAGACAATTCGGAGACTTGTCGCCAGTTATTCCGCGACAAAAAAAAAACCGTTAACATTTCAGATTTTGAGCTCGGCGACATGGACGCCGAATAGTCGGCGACATGTCTCCGAACTGTCCCCGAATTGTCTTGAGCATTCGCCGACATGTCGCCGAATGGTCACGAACTGTAAGAATCTTGGTCATGTCGGCGAACCGGTCGCCGAATTTTTTCACGAACTGATTCGGCGTCAAGTTCGTGGCCAATATTCGGCAGTGTATTTGGGGCTTAAGGCGTCTCCTAGAAGTGATAATCAAGACTAAATCAAATGACAGAGCAGTAGCAGAAAGACGTCGCACTGCTATTGCCCATAGTATAATATCTGCTGTCAGACCTCGTTCATTCATATCACCAATTTTGCTAGGAATATCTGTGTATATTAATAGAAAACTGGAGTCACGTGAACTCATTGATCTTCTCGGTAGTTTATCTTTTGCAGATAACTACAGGGAGGTTCAAAGACTATATGATGCCCTTTTACCAAAAGGAGAACAGTTTTTTTACCTTTCTGGAGATCTAGTCAATTTTATTTTTGACAATGTAGATATAAATGTTCGCACTCTAACATGTCATGCCACGTGGCATACCATGGGTGGCATTGCATGTGTAACCCCAGCAGCAACATATCAGGTTTCATCTCTGCTACAAAGATCCACCAGTATCAGATCTGTAGTGCAGATGGGACAGTTCAGTCATGTGCCCATAAAGCCATACAAAAAACCTAAATCTGCAGGACTGAAGTCAGTCATAATTGACCCACCTGAACCCCCTCAACCACTCCCAGCCCTGTTGAACCTGGCTAAATCTCTGGATAGTATATAGTTTGCTAGTTTTTCCCAAGCTATTCCTGCAGCAGAGTGTCCTTCCTAGAGTGGATTCATGCAGGTGGCAGTCACAGGGGACAATAATCATAAAAGCAAGATAGAAATTCTTCCATTCACCAACCAAGCTCCATAGACTTCACAACTAGTTGACGGGAAATCTCTTCAGTCTTGGCGCGCTGGCTTCGCGTAAGGGGCCGATTGTTATGGCGACCTTCACTGCGACAACTCAAACACACTCTGCGTTCTTACTCCGAATTTAAGTGGAAACAGGACGAAATCTTCAAGTTTTAGTGCATACAAGCAGGCAGGAGTGTCTCTAGAGTGATTTGGTCGAGGATTCAAGGTAACTTATATAAAATAGCACCATGCGTGCACTTTGAAAACGTTGTGTAAAAAATGGCAAATTTGCGTAACTTTAGGTTGAAATCTTTACGTAAAATGAATGATAACTGTAGGATAGTGAAGTCCACAGTTTTACGTATTAGGAAACAAGAAATGTACGTTTAGTTAGTGCCTACATGGCAACTCAGCTCAGTTCCCGCGTCGCCTAACTCGCCTTAGGCACGCAGTCAGCTGGGCACTTCCCCTCTGTAAAGGATTATCGCTGTCCTGCCTCTGTTTACTCTCCAAGTAAAGGACCTACAGTTATTCATCGTCTCTGTACCCTTCCCCACAACTGCAAGGATCCAGAGGACGATACAAGAAGACACAGCGCAGAACTTCATGGTGAGCAACAGGTTGGCCCAGCGCCTGCATTTGCTGAAGCTCGTCGGGTTCTTCCCGGGGACGTGCAGGCCGACCTGGACCGGGCGAAGGCAGAGGAGAAGGAGGACGAGGTGATCTTGGCCCAGCTTGCCAGGGAGCTGGCTGACGACCAGCCGGACCCGCCGACGGACGAGTTGCTCCTCGCCGCGGTCGGCAACTACGCCGGCTACCTGGCCAGGAAGGTCCAGGCCAACTCCTCTGTGGCCGAGTGCTGCAAGCAGGAGCTTGCCCAGCAGGAGGAGATGAAGATTACCGTGGAGCTCGAGAGGGGCGACCCGCCCTCTGTGATGTTCGACGCCCTGGTCGAGCTGGTCGACAGGGGAGAGCTGGAGACGGGCTGGCGGTCCTGAAGCGGCCATTCTCCCAATGGCCCACATGGCGTCCTTCGGGATGTCGCTGTGGACTCCCTGATGTGCAGGGAGGACAAGAAGGAGCGCAGGTTGAGGTTCCTCTCCTGCCATGCGCCACAGGGACGGGTTCAGGCACCTCCTGGAGTTCCTGGCGGCCTCAGACCTGACCTTGCAGGGGTACAGGTGCCAGGAGGGCACAACCTGGCCAACACCATCTTGCCGCACATCAGCAGGTCCCTCTTCAACTATTTCGGTGCTAATTTCTCCAAGGACGTGACCTCAGAAGCGAGGAAGAACAAGGCCTTGAAGCAGCCGACCGGCAGGAAGAGGAGCAGTATCGAGGAGGGCAGGAAGGAGACGGCGAGGAACAGGGACGTGTACAAGTCCAGGAAACTGACCGGGGCCCACAAGTCATAGGCCAAAAGGCTAACGTGATTGTTCAGGGACGAGGGCCAGATAGCCGGCAAGACGTGCTGCGGCAATAGTGACATCGGAATTCAACCAAAATAAGTTGTGATTGTATATAGAAAAATGAATATTTTGCTTTTGTTGAGTAAAATTAAGATGTTTCTGCATGCTTTCCTCAAGTATTAAGTTTCTAATGTGAAAATTAAGTGATTTATTAGATGTTAAAAACTTACGTAAAAAATTGCACTAAATAAAAAAAAAAAGTAGCTATTTCGGCCAAAACTTATAAGATATGCTAAATATTGCTATTGATTCTGAAAATATAAGTGATTATCTCTGCATTTGGTGATGTTTGTGCATCTAGCGTAAAATCTGAGGATTTTATAGCCTTTTTAAGTTTTGTTATACTTATATAAAAAAACAATTAATCGGGATTTTATTAGGGAACGACTTTGAATTTTTTGATACCGCTGCTCATGGAGACTCATATATGCCTAAGGGAGGTGCCTGTTTTAGTTTCAGGTCGCTAGCTGCTTTGGTTTTGAAAATATTTAAATTTTAAATTTTTGAAAATCGGCCCCCTGCGAATCGGCCCCGCGCCCCGTTTCCCGTCAAGAGATTGTGAAGTCTATGCAAGCTCCATCTCAGCCATCAACCATTTTTGGGAAAGTGTCTTGTGACATTTGACCAGCCACTGTATATCAAAGCTGTTAAGGCCTCCCCTGAGCTCAAGAACACAATAGTCAGGCTTGGTGAGCTTCACCTTCTGATGTCATTCATGGGATCTATTGGCTACATAATGGGCGGTAGTGGTTTGGAGAGTCTGTGGCAGACAGTCTATGCGCCAAACACAGTGGATCATATGGTGACAGGGCATGCATATGCAAGAGCTCTTCGTGCCCATTTACTCACAGCAGCTGCTCTTGTGAGGATCTTACTACAGACACCAGGTTGTCTGAGTGGAATGGATATCAGTCAGTTTTTCTCTGTTCAAATAATGCTCCTTGCCAGGGAGTGTGACATGAGTAGCATTATGAATGAAGAGGTAGTTCAGCAGCTGACTCACATTTTACATGATCTCATGGCAGATGCTGCTAGACAAAGTCGTACAGGCAAGTTATGGATCCAGTATTTAAAGCAGGTGCAAGTAATTATGCTCTTTATCAGAGCAGAGCGCACATAAGACTGGCATTTGCATCTTCATGATGTGAGTAAATGATCCCGATATTCCATGCAGCAGGCCATACTGCTTATGCTAAATCATCACGTTTGTATCTTGACTCAATGAAGAGGCTACCTGAAATCATGGGTGAAACTGAATTTCTAAATTTCCCCAAGCATGGTTACTTCACAATACGGAGAAGTGATACATTTTGGAATGGGAATTTTACAGACCAAATAATTGAGCAAGAACTCATGAGATTATTGAAGACATCTGGTGAACTGGCTCGTGGTAGGGGAATAACTGATAGCACTGTGACCAAATGGGTCTTTGTAACTCCAAAATGTGTTCCTATCTGCAATGCACTGGAAAACTTCTGTGGTGTTCATAACAGCACATCAGACCAGCATGCTGATTTACGTCCATCCAGAACAGCACGTGACAGTCAGGATTGTGAAACTTTCATTAATTGGCTTTCTACACATTAAACTTTCTCATATCAAGGGTATGAATCTCTTGTCTGTATTTCTACTGGTGAAGTTGCTAATACTGCAGCAAATGCTGATGAATCATACACAGTGGGGAAAGCTGGAGCAGAAGCAATGACAGGACACAACTATGCTGATCAGAAAATGAAGCGAAAAGACAGGGTTTTGTCAATCAGCAGCGCTAGATCTCAAGTTTCTATAAGAGGACAGAGTGTGGAAGTCAACGCAGCCGTTCTTTTCATGCGTGTGACATGTATTATGACGCATCATAATGAAATGCGGGATTTGCTTTGTTATGAATTTGGGACACACCCTCCCTCCCTTTTTCATCAAAAGTGTCCTTGCCATTATGCTGAAGTCAAAGGTGAATGACCAGTTACAGATTTCCGAGAACTTACAATTCATTATTGATGGTGGCCACCTCTTACACAGTGTAACTTGGTCATGTGACGCTACATATGGAAAGGTGTGTGACACCTATGTGACACATGTTCTTAATTATTATGGAAGGGGCTCAGCAATCATATTTGATGGATACGATTGCACCATATCAACAAAAGCATTAGAACAACACAGGAGAGCAGTCCAGAATGCATCTGCAGGTATTATATTTGAGGTGGACATGGTGCCTACCACCTCCCAAACGTCATACCTGGCAAACAGTAAGAACAAGCAGCGGTTGATTGGTATACTCATGAAAAAATTAAGTCTAATGGTGTGAACTGTTAGCAGAGCACTGCAGATGCAGATCATATCGTTGTAGCCACATCACTGACTGCAGCAGCTGGTGACCATGAACGACCAGTTGTAGTTGTTGGGAAGGATACTGATTTGCTGGTGATGCTCACTGCCCAGGCAACTAGAGATATGAACATTTTCATGATGTTTGAACGTGATCCATCAGTTTACAGCATACATGCTATTCAATAGGCCATCAGTCCCAACCTTAAAACCAATCTCTTGTTCCTACATGCTATAACAGGCTGTGATACTGTTTCAGCCTTATACGATGTAGGTAAGATGAAGGCAGTGTCCATTATTGAAGGCAGGAACGAATGGGGAATGTTGGATGTGTTTCATCAGCCTTCATCAAGTCATGAAGAGGAGGCAAGAGTTGGAGAACAATTTTGCTAAAACTGTATGGGGCAGTTCAGTCCACCTCTCTGGATATGCTTGGTATGTACTGTACATGAGGCAGGTTGGTAGAAAATCTGTGTACTCAAGTGGAGTCAACTTAGATAGCCTGACACCAAAATCATCTGACACCATATATCATTCATATCGGGCCTACTTAGCAGTGCAGCAGTGGTCCGGAAATGAGCTGGAACCTACTGAATGGGGATGGAAAGTACAAGATGGAAGGTTGCTTCCAGTTGCAACAGACCAACCTGTGGCACCTGATCGGGTGTTGCGAATGATCTCATGTGGGTGCATAATAGGATGTGGAAAAAATGCAGTTGTTATAGAGCTGGGCTATTTTACACTGAGATGTGTTCCT
This sequence comes from Eriocheir sinensis, assembly GCF_024679095.1. NCBI lineage: Eukaryota > Metazoa > Arthropoda > Malacostraca > Decapoda > Varunidae > Eriocheir > Eriocheir sinensis. The sequence goes on along the minus strand of NC_066531.1, from coordinate 20,231,034 downwards.
CGTGTATTGGGAGGACATGTAACAACAACCAATCCATAGATTCAGATGAGGGTTGAAACTAGAATTGTGTTGTAAATATTATGACATAAATGTACTCACATTTGGTACCTGCCAGACTGGACCAATGGTTTCTTTGTTGTATTATTTGCTTCTTGATATATATGCTGTATGGATATGCCTTTCTATGTATTGTATGTTTCACAGTTTGTAGCGGTTAGCATCCTACTGAAATTGGATTTCGTTAATTTAATCTTGTGCCCTTTTTGTGAACCAGATTACTTATGGTAGTTCTGCAATTTGGCAGAATAATTTCTTGAGACAGCACATGGTTATTTTGAAAGTAATGCTTGGATTGAATTTCGAACGGTACATTTACACTCCTTGCCCACAAAAACATGGGGTTAGACCCCAAAATAATCTCTCTCTGATGAATAGTAACAAAGTTATTACATTTTTAGTGTCTTTCTGGTGTCTGGTCGACTCATCAGCGGTCATCTTGGATTGTGAATTTTCCACAGCCTGGATTTTAGGGGACTTTGTACCATGTTACTAGATAGATTTCCTGAAAAAATCAGCTTTCTACATTTTTTTCCCGGTTCAACACTAATGCTCCTGGGCTCTTAGAAATCTAGGCTGTTTTGCATTTAGGAATACTAAGCTATTATTTTGCATTTAGGAATCAAGGCTATTATTTTGCATTTAGGAATACTAAATTATTATTTTCCATTTAGGAAAACTAGGCTATTTTTTTGCATTTAAGAATACTACGTGATTATTTTGCATTTATAAAACTAGGTTATTATGTTGCATTTACGAATACTAAGTTATTATTTTGTATTTAAGAATACTAGGCTTATTTTGCAGTAACTTTTTCTGCTGAAGTAATTCTCTCTCTCTCTCTCTCTCTTTCTCAAGCAACAGTGGCTTTAAAAAGCAGAGACTGAGTGGGCAGAAGGGATGTTAGTGTCGTGTTTTAGCGGTGCTTAAATGTTTTATATTTGTTATTGATACTAAAACGAACTGAAATGAAAATGTGACTTCATGGGTCCATGCGCATTACCAGTGGGGGGGCTACATGCAAAATTTGGTTAGGCTAGGTAAAAAAAATAAAGTCGGGACGCCTTAATTTTGTTTTGAGAGTTTGCCCGCCTAATATTTAGGCGGTTCCGCCGACATCCGTCAAGGATACAGAGTCTATGTCATGACCCAATATGAGTTAGTGTAATTTTCAGTTCATAAAATTACCTACCACTCCCGTGTTTGCCAGCATTGCTAATGTGTATCTTATATTTGCAACCAGCTCTGCCACAAGGTTGCAATCATTTTTGTCATTCAGCTTTATGCTCGTGCTGACAGTACTTAACCTGTTTGAGTTTGGTCTTCGTACGTCTCCCCTGTTTTTATTCAGGAGTTTTTATCTCATCGTCTTTTACGGGTTAGAGTGGGGAGTACTCTTTCCGAGGTTTGTCCACTTGAGGATGGTGTACCACAGGAAGTATTCTCAGTGTTGTGCCATTTGCTGTGGCTATTAATGGAGTCGTTGGTGCCCTGCCTGATGGAGTTCATAGCTCCTTATATGTAGACGATTTATCCATTTCGTTTTCTGCGGCAAGGATGTTGTTGATTGAACGAAAACTGCAACTGACTATTAATAGAGTCTCCACTGGGCAAATACGCGGCTTTCGATTTTCGTCCTCAAAGACAGTAGCTATGCATTTCTGTCGTCTTCGAGGCGTTCATCCGGACCCTGACTTATATCTTGGTAATAGGCGACTGTCCTGTGTAGAGACGACTCGTTACCTCGGTGTTTTATTTGATAGCCGCCTAACCTGGGTGCCTCATTTACGTTACGTTAAGGCGGCTTGTCAGAAAGCCCTGTCCTCCTTCGTGTTTTAATTCATAACTCTTGGGGTGCAGACAAGGACACGCTACTCCTCCTCCACAGAACACTCATCCTTTCCAAGTTGGAATATGGCTGCGAGGTATACCCTCCGCCAAGGAGGCTCACCTATGCGTGTACAGTACATCAAGCCGGGGTTCGCTTGGCTACTGGTGCATTCCGGTCTTCACCGATACCCAGCCTCCTCGTGGATGCTGGCGTCCTGCCTCTGGATTTGAGACGCCAGTCCTCTTTATTCCGTTGCTGGTTCCGCGTCCAACGGGCTCTCTCTCTCTCTCTCTCTCTCACCGTTCTTGCGACGCGCACCAGGTCGTCGAGGCCACTGAGGGGCCTGAGGTGACCACCAGGTCGTATGTGTCAGAGAGAGAAAAGGAGAGAGAGAGAGAGATGTAGAAGAAAAATACTTAAATTAATCTGTACATATGAAACAACAACAATAACACTAATTCCACTCACACAGCTTTTCTGGACAGAGTGGAGTCTAAGGCTCCTCGTCTCATCAGCTCTCCTCCTCTTACTGATAACCTTCGACCTCTTCAATTCCGCCGCGATGTTGCCTCTTTTTCTATCTTCTCTCGATATCTTCATTATAACTGCTCTTCTGAACTTGCTAACTGCATGCCTCCTCCCTCCCTCCCGCGGACCTGCTGCACGCGACTTTCACTCATGCTCATCCCTATACTATCCAAAACCCTATGCAAGAGGTAAATTCTGAACGGCCTTCCTTCGTCTGTATTTCGTCCTGCCTATGACTTGACTTATTTCAAGAAGAGTGTATCAAGACACCTCTCCACTCGAAATTAACCTCTCTTTTGGCTACTCTTTACTTTTATCTTTTATGGGAGCGGCGAGTAGCGGGCTTTTTTTTGTGTACTCTTTTTGTTGTCCTTGAGCCGTGTCCTTTGATGTAAAAAAAAAAAAAATTACTATTACATTTGGGCACGGTGGAGTGTCCGCTGCCGATAAACTCCAGGAAGTCATTGGTATAAATGCCAGTCTCCCGCTGCTTCATCATGCCCTCCGACGGGTCCACAGCGTATATGTGCCTGTGGGAGTGGCTGTAGTAATAGCAGTTATAGCAGTAGAAGTTGTTGGGAATCAGTAAATTTACCCTACCCAACAGTTAGGTTACTCGCAAAGTGAATAACACACCCGTCAGACAATCCCAAAGAAACAAGTGCTTACCAGCTATTAGGTGGTGAAGGTATCCAACAAGCACCTCCAGACAGCCGAACAAATAATAATCCTACCGAATCCGTGTAGTAAAATCTATCTGTCTCAAATAACTGCTGGGGGCACTTAGCTGAGAAGCGGGTTTCAAAAGATATTGTTGTCTCTGAAGTCTCGTTGCCGGGTGTAATATCCCTCAGTCAGGTAATAGAAGGCACACTGCGTCCGAGTTAATGGGTGGGCTGCAGTGCCTTGGTCTTTACTTTGTGAAGGCCGGTGGTGGAGTGAGAGAAAACCAACCACGTGGGTCTGAAGCGATGTTTTGAATTTCTCTCGCCAGATGGCGTGGCTTTCCTCTCTGTTTCCATCGGTTAAATTATCCTTGCTCTTTAATTATAATTCAGCAAGGACAATTAGTTATTATTTCATGAAAGGAAACACTTCACTATTGTTTTTCCTTTCATGGTAAATGTGGTTAGTCTTCAGGCAGTGAATAAGTTGATTCTGTCTCGGTTTGGGAGCCGATGACCGAAGTATTTAAGTACCATCCAAGGCTTATTTGAGCTCAGGCGATACTCATATTTGGCTTGAACTCTCGGCCCGAGACTAGTTCCATAAGGAAAATATTTAATTTGTCTAATCCCCCGGTTAACTGGCCTAATTCCTAACATAGTATAGTCTATCGATTTTAACTTGAGCCCGTGGGCGCGACAAGGATTCCCCACGAGACCGCGCTGGTGCCACATCACCCATTACTCTCATCAGAGAGGGTGGCTACCTCTCTCTCTCTCTCTCTCTCTCTCTTTGCATGGCTGCGCAGGGCGCGAGAGTGAGATCTATTTGATTTGTCCATTGTGGCGTAACGCTGAATGGTGCGGTCTGGCGCTTGTTGCCAAGGTCCGTCAGGCGGCACCGTTGCATGAGCCACGTTGCCAAGTGATATGGAAGGTTTACGGAGTCGTTGTCTTTCCCTCTAATCCCAAGCCATTCATAACACCACGCAGTCGTATTATGAATGTATATATATATATATATATATATATATATATATATATATATATATATATATATATATATATATATATATATATATATATATATATATATATATATATATATATATATATATATATATATATTCCAAAATAGATAACGTACAGACTAACAGTGAGACATAATGCCATGTAGGTCATCGCTAGATCTGTAAACAATGGGGCTCAATTTGTTAGAGTTGATGGACTATAGTAATGCTGCCCTGCCTGCTCCCAGTTCCCACCCAGCGGCCCTGCCTCTACACAAGCTGCTGTAATTTCCAACACATCATCTTCATCTCTTGGGGTTGGACTCGTGTTGAGGCTGAGGCACTGGCAGGCAGGAGGCAGTGGACTGGAGGATATTTAAGCATGGTGACCGGACATCCTCTGTCTGCGGCCCTGCGGCACCCACCTGAAGCCTTCCCGGTGGAGTTCGCGGCTCACACACGTCCCGGCGGCCACGTCCAGCACCCTGGCCTTGGCTCGCCGCTCCAGGAGTACCCAACGCAGCGCCTCCTCCAACGTGATGGCGGGGCCACGGTACCCGCCTTTCCAGATCATCTAAGGGGACGGGGAAGCAGATGATTACAGGTGCGTACCCCAGGGGCCGCATCACGTCACTCCGGGCCCTCACGGAGTCGTCGCCGGTTTAACGCAAAATCATTCCCGCGATACCCCATGATTCTGCATAGGCACTTGGTACCGAAGGCATCTCTCTCTCTCCATCTCCTCGTAGTTCTCGGACCACTCGTCGTAGCCGGCCGCCATCTCCTCCGGCGTGATCCCCGGCCTGTGGACGTTCGCGTCCACCCTCATTGCCACGTCGCCCCGACTGCCGCCTTCAGACATTATCCTGCAGCAGGGAAGAGACGGGAGAATCACAGGCAGGGCATGACTACAGAACAGTACAATTCCTTCTTCTTCTACTTACGATTTACCCCCATAATAGGGGGACAGGGCCTTTGGCCAAAAGGCGGCCCTGTAAGGGGGAGCGGGAAAGTCAAGTCCCGGCGGGGGAAGGGACGCCCCCGCCGCCGCCACAGCCACGGGAAACAGCCGGCGAGCACCCACGGAGGCACGGGCTCCGGGCAGGCGCCCAGTAGACACCCGTAGCGGTGCACGGGCGAGCAGCCGAACGGTCGACTTGACTGCCGCGGTGGGGCCCAAAGCGAGGATAACCAGGCGGGTCAACCACGCCGCCGCAGAAGGACCCCCCAGCTGCTCGCCCGAGGAGTGCTGGCGTTCCACTGTTGAACAATTTCTTTATACATCCTTTATATATTTACAAAGGTAGGTACGGTTTTCTAGCCCGCGCCGCACTCCTCGCTGACTCGCCGGCTGGCTCTCAAGCTCCGCCCACCTCCATGACAGGTATGGCCCGCCTCTCTCTCTCTCTCTCTGGAATGAAATAGACGAAGCAATTACATAGTTAGTGCAGGGACGATAGCTTGGCTTAAGAGTAGACTGATAGCTACATGGACGAGGATGACAGGTGATAGTGAGGTGGTGCAGTAAGGCTCTCCGGCTTATTGCACGGCCAGCTGAAGTTGCTCTCTCTCTCTCTCTCTCTGTGTGTGTGTGTGTTTGTGCGTGTGGGTGAGGGAGAGAGAGAGATAGAGCGAGTGAGAGAGAGAGAGAGAGAGAGAGAGAGAGAGAGAGAGAGACTGTGATCAGGCTGTGATGAATGAACCACACACACACACACACACACACACACACACACACACACACACACACGCACACACACTGCCAGGCTTCACGGTCTGACAGGGCGGCAGTTCGAGCCTGCTCAGGGCGGATTCTTTCCGTTGACTAGGAGTGGTTACTATCCCCTTGAGCAAAGGGGATGGGGTGTGTGGTGTGTGAGGTCCTGGCAGTACCCATAGATCAACGATAAAGAGCACTTGCTCATGTCGGAGGGTACCTGCTGCTGGCGATTATGAGCCCGGGAGGGCAGCATGAGCCAATGCAAGATGGCGCCACTATAAACACTCGCCTGCGCCAGAACGGGCTGGGCTGACCATCAGGCCCCACTGGAAGAAGCCTTGGGCAGACCATCAGGCACCACTGGAAGAAGCCTTGGGCAGACCATCAGGCCCCACTGGAAGAAGCCTACCGGCGCAATAGCCCGCGACGTAAAAAAAAAAAAATAGTCGCCATGACAACCATTTTTCTTTTAATCCGACATAAAAATAGTTGTAAGCTCTAAAATGTCTTACTTTTATGAAAATTCCATTTAAAATATGTTAAAATCCTTCAACCTATTAGGCCCGACACGTACCATTCAAGTCACTTGTCGGGACCCAGAAGACCATAACAGCACAATGAATTAATAGTGACCCCAATCAGAGGCAAATACCGGAGGGAGATATGGAGACAAGTATTGTAAATATGTTAGGAGAGGGAAGTGTCACGGGGTAAAATAAGATTAATAACAGGAGTGTGCTCACAAGGAGGTCGCTAGCCGACAAAGGTTGATTCCCGCGGCACACCAGGAGACACAACGGTGTACACACCCTGACTAGGGAGTACTAACACGACTTACCTGCTCAAATATCCCGTGGGGTTCTTATTTACTCTCCTTATGGGGCTGGAAGGCACATACGCACAGACAAAAGGGTTACTGATAAAGCTCGTGTACAACTATGCACAGACTTTATTACATAAAGGAACAAGACACGGACAAATCTCACATACACACCCAGCTGAGCCTCGCGTTTCTCGTGCTCGCACAAGACTAACCTGCCCTGGCTACACTAACAACTAGCTACTTAACTTGGTGCGGAGGGAGAAGAGGCTCGTTGCACAGCCTTGCTCGAGGTGGCTGCAGCTTGTCCTTCCTGCCGTGGGTCCTCTCATCAGGCGCGTGATGTCGGCGGTAGATGCGGCTTTCAGAAAGAGGCCGCCGCGGACTCGACACAACCAAACTGAGACCCGGTGTGGGCTGTATCCCGAAGTGGCGAAGCCCAGGATCCCCGCACTCCAGCAGGAGGAAAACCGCGTGGTGCCAAGAGGTAGGCGAGAGTAGAGGAACGTCGCCCCGTGACCTCACCAGACGGCGGTCAGGGGGAGAAGTCAGCCCCGAGCCGCGGCGAGTGACCTGACGGGCCCCAACTCGCCCGGCCGAGATGCAAAACGCTGCTGGCGAGGAAAAATACAACAGAGGGTGCTGACAGCACTCTGAGCAATACTGCCATAGGCAGATATCGTTACACTTCTCTGACGCGCAGCTATAACTTGCAAGTGCATGGCACCGCAATATAAACAGCGGAGCAAGCTACGTACAGACACGAAGAGGAAAGCAACAATCGCGAGCTAGCAACACAGGCCGCCCAGCCAGGCCGCGGGCGGCAACAGCCCCCATGGCGGGAAACACAAAGACAATAGCCCAACATCGTCACAGCAGAGGCGTACAAGCTACAGTAATGCACACACTACTGTGCACCTGCAGAGAGTGGAGTGGTGACTCCTGAAAGTGCGTAAACGCAGGTAAAACACAGCGGGCGACCCGCACGAAAATGCACCCCTTGGCATCACTACGCTCGTCGCCTAGGCAACGAACAGGCTGAGTCATCGTGACCCGCCCCGCGCCGAGGTCACGTGACGAACTAGGAAAACGCGTCAACAGCTTCCCTATAGCAATTAATATAAAAAATAACTTGTCTCGAATCTAAACCGCGACAGGAAGGAAAGCAATAGTCAGATATACAAAGTCGTAAACATCTGATAAGCACTAACACTAACAAGGGAGGTTACGGAAATACCAAGACCCACATACAGAAAACAGATACGGTACCCAGTAGGTGGTCAGAAAATGTGGAAAACCATTCAAAAGACTTTGAACATGTGACCAGTCGTGACGACATGCTATAAGCGAATAACTGAACAGATAAGTCACTGTGGGAGCGTCATAAGAGTGAATCACGAATAGCAGGTGAAGTAAACACTACAACATAATGAGCGAGCCAATGTTTGTTGACAGGAAGTATTGGCTACTGGTTATGTAGAAAATTAAAGCGTGTCAAGAATGTAGTTCCGCCTCAAGCAAAGAAAAAATGTGACCTATAAATCAGTAGTAAGACCAGACCGAGCTTGGTTCTCGCCTCAAGCAGACTCATACTCACTCAGCTGAGAATGGCTGTTGTGATCTTAATCGTGAGTAGAAATTGAGAATCTAAGGGAAACCGACTGTATTGTCCTGGAGATTATAATGTGAGGAGATGTAGTAGGATTGTGAGTGGGACAGGAATGTGATCATTTTATTGCTATGTAAAGCAAAGGTAGAAACCGCTGGGTGTGGTATAATTTGGTGCTTCCGTGAAATTGTTGTAGATTATACTATAGGAATGTGTTATTAGGATTTGAGGAGAGTACTTAATTACTGTGATGTAACCAGAGGGAAACAAACCACTGCTTGTGGAATTACGAGTGTTATTATTATTGGCAACAACTGAGCACATATTGTAGTATTATGTTTAAGACATGTCGTTTGTCATATAATGCATCCATTGCTGAATAAGCCAGTGTTATGATCGTCTGAGCATATAATATTGCGTAAGGCAATTACTTTCATTTAATTTTAAATAAATGTATATTTTCTTTTTCCCTTGTTTATCCCCGAACACCAGTCTCCAATAACAACTTCAACCAGATCACTCTCCCAGGGATACGAGACGGTGAGATCATTTATGGAGTTATTAATGAGTGATAAAAGAGTTGTTTTAATACAAGCTGATGCAAATAAAAAAATAAAAAACAAGCTGATGCAAATAAAAAAAAAAAATTAAGAATTAAATAAAATAAAATAAGGATCCACAAACTTTGCCGCCCGCGTTCAGCCCTTAAAAGGAGGGTATTGAAATTATGATATAATAAATACGACCATCCAAACTTGCTGATTCATTCAGTCATCTGTAGTTACCTAGTAATCTTTCAATGACATTTTGTACCAATCTTTCTTCTCTTCTATAAATAATATCCGTTAAAATTACTAATACCTATATAATCAATCAAGCACTCGATAACATCTGTAATCGTCATTCAGGTGTGTCGAGACTTCTGAATAATGTACGTACGTCATTAGGCTCGGGATATCGCAGATAATGGCGGACACTTGACTTTCTTCGCGGACAGGTAAAATACGGGACCTAACACTAACCCGGGAACACACACACGTTACCGCATTAATCACACGACGGACTCAAAATAGCCTCGCAACCGCCTTGGGCGGCCGCCAAGTCATTACAAATAAGTCATCCAGTGTGAAAGAGGCTCAGCCTCCAAGACACATTACCGGCAGCCTTAATGGAGGAGTTCGTTTTCGAGCGGGAGAGCGTGCGAGGAAGAGCCAGTTTGCCGGATTACTTGTTTTCGTCTTTTTCTTGAAGGCCGGACTTGGGAGGTATTTGTATAATGAATGATGTATAACTATTTTCACTCACAGCCACTATCACATCTTAGTGTTGCTTAATACAGATGAAGGTTTTCCTTATATACTTATTTGTCAGAGAGAGAGAGAGAGAGAGAGAGAGAGAGAGAGAGAGAGAGAGAGAGAGAGAGAGAGAGAGAGAGCTTCCTCAGGCAGGCTACCCATTTATCGACCAGCCCGAAAAGAAAGAAGGATGAATAGCTGGGTGAGCCCACTGACTGCCCAAGCTGGGATTCGAACCTGGGCCCATGGATTCGTAGCTAACCACTAGACTATGGAGGCATAAAAAGATTCAAGGGTGAGAAACTTGCTATATGTGGAGAGACTCAAGCATCTAATGCAGCCATTGTCAACAAGATGAGAAAACAATTAAAAGGAAATAAACTGAAGTTGCTAACGCTTGGTTGCACTGCACACACTTTAGATGTTCTGGCTTATGATCGGACAATTGGTAACATAAAAGAAAATGTGGTTCATGTTATAAAATACGTTTGAAACCATCACCCTGCCTCAGCAAGATATGGAGAGAGACGGTCAATGTCTTGTTCTGCTCCAGGACACTAGACGAACCATGTTTGAACTGGGTCAAGGCGTGGCTTAGCAATAGGAAGCAAAGAGTGCAAATCAATGGTAAAAGATCTCACTGGGGATGTGTTACGGGTGGGGTCCCACAAGGTTCGGTATTAGGTCTACTTTTGTTTATTATTTATATCAGTGACTTAGATACAGGAATTAGTAGTGATGTCAGTAAGTTTTTTTTTTTGTTTTTTTTACAACAAAGGAGGCAGCTCAAGGGCACACAAAAAAAGAAAACAATAAAAAAGTCCGCTACTGCTGCTCCTAAGAAATAAATAAAGAGGTGTCCAAAAGCAAGGTCAAATTCGGGAGGAGAGATGTCCTGATACCCTCCTCTTGAAAGAGTTCAAGTCGTAAGCAGGATGAAATACATATGAAGGAAGATTGTTCCAGAGTTTACCAGCTTGAGGGATGAAAGAGTGAAGATGCTGGTTAACTCTTGCATAAGGGGTTTGGACAGTATATGGATGAGCATGAGTAGAAAGTCGTGTGCAGCGGGGCCGCGGGAGGGAGGGAGGCATGCAGTTAGCAAGTTCAGAAGAGCAGTCAGAGTGGAAATATCGATAGATAGAAAGAGAGGCAACATCGCGGCGGAATTTAAGAGGTAGAAGACTATAAGTATGGAGGAGGAGAGCTGATGAGACGAAGAGCCTTAGCCTCCACTCTGTCCAGAAGAGCTGTATGAGTGGAGCCCCCCCACATGAGATGCATATTCCATACGAGGGCGGACAAGGCCCCTGTATATGGACAGCAACTGTGGGGGAGAAGAACTGGCGGAGACGGTACAGACCGCCCAGCCTCGAGGAAGCTGATTTAGTAAGAGATGAGATATGAAGTTTCCAGTTGAGATTTTGAGTTAAGGATAGACTGAGGTTGTTTAGTGTTGAGGAAGGTGATAGCTGGGTGTTGTCAAAGAATAGGGGATAGTTGTTTGGAAGATTGTATCGAGTGGATAGGTGGAGAAACTGTGTTTTGAGGCGTCCACCAGGTTCCTCTTGCCCCAATCGGAAATTATAGTAAGGTCTGAGGCTGAGCGTTCTGCAGCCTCCAGCCTTGAGTCGTTAAGTTCCTGTAGGGTGGGTCTTCTATTAAAAGAAGTTGAGTAATGCAGAGTGGAATCATCGGCGTAGGAATGGATAGGACAGTTCGTTTTGGAAAGAAGATCATCAATGAACAACAGAAAGAGAGGACATAGGACAGAACCCTGGGACACCACTGTTAATAGCTTTAGGGGAAGAACAGTGGCCGTCTACCACAGCAGAGATAGAACGGCCGGAAAGGACACTGGAGATAAAGGAACAGAGAGAGGGATAGAATCCGAAAGAGGGTAGTTTAGAAAGCAAAGACCTGTGCCAGACTCTATCGAAGGCTTTCGATATGTCTAGCGCAACCGAGAAAGTTTCACTGAAACGGCTAAGAGAGGATGACCAAGAGTCAGTTAAGAGAGCAAGAAGATCGGAAGTAGAATGCCCCTTGCGGAACCCATACTGGAGATCAGATAGAAGGTTAGAAGTGGAAAGGTGGTTTTGAATCTTCCGGTTAAGGATTGATTCAAAAGCTTTAGATAAACAAGAAAGTAAAGCTATAGGACGGTAGTTTGAGGGATTGGAACCGTCACCCTCCTTAGGCACAGGCTGTATCAAGGCACACTTCCAGCAGGAAGGAAAGGTAGATGTTAACAGGCAAAGGCGAAATAGATTGACCAGGCAGGGTGACAGCGCAGAGGCACAGTTTTTAAGGACAATAGGAGGCACTCCATCAGGTCCATAACCTTCTGAGGATTGAGGCCAGAGAGGGCATAGAAAACATCATTTTGAAGAATCTTTATAACAGGCACAAAGAAGTCAGAGGGTGGATGAGTAGGAGGAATATGCCCAGAATCGTCCAGAGTGGAGTTTTTAGAAAAAGTTTGAGAGAAGAGTTCAGCCTTAGAGATAGATGAGACGGCAGTGTTGCCGTCAGGACTGAGGAGTGGAGGCAAAGATGAAGAAGTGAAGTTGGAGGAGATGTTTTTGGCTAGATGCCAGAAGTCACGGGAAGAGTTAGAGAAAGCAAGGTTTTGGCATTTTCTATTAATGAAAGAGTTTTTGGTTAGTCGGAGAATAGATTTGGCATGATTCCGGACAGAAATGTGAAGTTCATAATCAGCATTAGTTTGAAGGCAAAGATGAAGAAGTTAAGTTGGAGGAGATGTTTTTGGCTAGATGCCAGAAGTCTCGGGAAGAGTTAGAGAAGGCAAGGTTTTGGTATTTTCTATTAATGAAAGAGTTTTGGGTTAGTCGGAGAATATATTTGGCATGATTCCGGCCAGAAAACCTTTGTGAGCTGCCTCTATCATTGACAGCACGAGAACAAGCGTGATTAAACCAAGGCTTTTTAGCGTGAGGAGTAGAGAAAGAACGAGGAATGTATGCCTCCATTCCAGAGACAATCACCTCTGTGATGCGCTGCACATACACAGAGGGGTCTCTATCCTGGAAGCAATAATCATCCACGGGAAATCGGAAAAGTACATCCCCACGCTACCACTCGGATTTTTCAGTCACCGCCGAGTGGCTTAAAACTACCCACATGCTGTCCTGAAGACCACCCATCAACCCGGACTCTAGAGGAAGCCGTCCAAGCGAATCAAGAACGAGTTCCGGGGGGCAGCATGAGCCAATGCAAGATGGCGCCACTATAAACACTCGCCTGCGCCAGAACGGGCTGGGCCGACCATCAGGCCCCTCCTGGAAGAAGCCTACCGGCGCAAAAGGCAACAGCACGAGAACAAGCGTGATTAAACCAAGGCTTTTTAGCGTGAGGAGTAGAGAAAGAACGAAGAATGTATGCCTCCATTCCAGAGACAATCACCTCTGTGATGCGCTGAGCACACACAGAGGGGTCTCTATCCTGGAAGCAATAATCATTCCACGGGAAATCGGAAAAGTACATCCTCAGGTCGTCCCACCGAGATGAAGCAAAATGCCAGAAGCATCGCCTCTTCGGTGGGTCCAGAGGGTGTACAGGAGCGATAGGACAGGATGCAGAAATAAGATTGTGATCGGAGGAGCCCAACGGAGAGAACAGTTTGACAGAATAAGCAGAAGGGTTTGAGGTAAGGAAGAGGTCTAGAATGTTGGGCCGATCTCCAAGACGGTCGGGAATACGTGTAGGGTGCTGGACCAACTGCTCTAGGTCGTTGAGGATAACAAAGTTGTAGGTTTGTTCACCAGGCTGGTCAGTGAAAGAGGATGAAAGCCAAAGCTGGCGGTGAACATTGAAATCTCCTAGGATGGAGATTTCAGCGAAGGGAGAGTGGGTCAAGATGTGCTCCACTTTAGAATTCAAATAGTCAAAGAATTTTACATAGTTAGTAGAGTTAGGTGAGAGATAAACAGCACATATGTATTTAGTAATAGAATGACAATGAAGTCTTAGCCAGATGGTAGAAAATTCAGAAGAGTCAAGGTTGTGGGCACGAGAGCAAGTGATGTCGTTGTGCATGTAGGCGCAACATCCAGCTTTGGATTGAAATTTAGGATAGAGATAGTAGGAGGGAACAGAGTAGAGATTGCTGTCAGTAGCCTCAGAAACCTGTGTTTCGGTAAGGAAGAGAAGGTGAGGTTTAGAGGAGGAGAGATGATGTTCCACAGAATAAAAATTAGAACGGAGACCGCGAATGTTGCAGAACTTGAGAAGAAAGAGGTTCGAGGAGTCATCAAGACACCTCTCGGGTCGGCAGCCAGAAGGGGAGTCCTCCCTGGGGGCATTTGTGCCCCCCCCCCCCCCCCCAGGCGGGGACTCCGAGGTTTGATGTAGGTGCGCCATTTTGAAATTTGAATTTTGGGAAAAGGTGTATATGTTGTGTCAATGTAGTGTGGTGTGGATAGAGAGAGGATCTGTCTTTAGAAAGCATGCTGAACTACTCTCCGGTGTTGTTGAGACAATAGGGAAACGGTTAGTGAGGACATGGTCTTTGGAGGGCTTCAGCTCCTTCACCTCCCATATATACCTCACCGTGAGTGGCTTGCGCCTGTTCGGTAGGTGTCTTCCTACCTACTCCGGCCATATGATGATACCAAGATCGGTAGAATAATTGAGTCGGATCAGGACGCTAGTATTCTCCAGGATGAACTAAACATTGTATGACAGGGCGGATAAATGGCAAATGGAGTTCAACAACCCCTCACATAACTATTGCTTAAATGACGCTCCCACAAGCAGGTCTGGGTGCGAGAGGGATTTAGGGGTCTTAGTGAGCTCTGATCTCCGTCCAAGGACACAATGCATTCAAGCTAGAAATCAAGCAAATAGGGTACTGGGATTTATTTCAAGAAGCGTAAGCAACATAAGAGAAGAAGTATTCCTCAAACTATATTTAGCATTAGTTAAACCTCATCTTGACTGCGGTTCAGTTCTGGTCACCTTACTATAGAATGGATATCAAAATGTTAGAATCGGTGCAGAGGAGGATGACTAAGATGATTCAGGGGTTGAGAAACTTGCCATACGAGGAAAGACTCAAACAGTTAAACTTGCATTCTCTAGAAAGGCGAAGGGTGCGTGGAGACATGATCGAGGTTTATAAATGGATGAAGGGCTTTAATAAGGGGGATATTCATAAGGTGTTGTTGGTAAGAGAACCGGGTAGGACACGAAGTAATGGGTTTAAACTGGATACATTCAGATTCAACAGGGACATAGGCAAAAATTGGTTTGCTAACAGAGTGGTGGATGAGTGGAATAGGCTTAGCAGTCATGTGGTGAGTGCCAATACAACTGTCACATTAAAAAATAGATTAAATAAATTCATGAACAGCGAAATTAGGTGGGGTTAGATACACAGGAGCTTAGGTTCAATAGAGCTGCCTTGTACAGGCCTACAGGCCTCTTGCAGACTCCTACGTTCTTGTGTTCTTATATATATATATGTATATATATATATATATATATATATATATATATATATATATATATATATATATATATATATATATATATATATATATATATATATAATGAACTAACAAGCTCATGGAAATCAGTGAAGTTAATGATAGGGAAAATATTGATATCAAAGTTAGTGTTTTCTTAATTAATTTTTCCGTAGTATATTGTTGCCCTGGTAATACGGTCAAGATTTAAATCAATGACATTTGAAAAGAATATCATAATTTAAGTCGATTTACGTCAATGATTAAAAAAAAATCCTTAAATTTAAATCAGTGATTTAAATCAACTTGATTTAAATCAAACAACCCTGCGTTATATAATTATGTGTCTAATAAATTAAACAATATTGATCCGCCTTGTTAGGAGCTCACCTTCACCACCCCCGCGCAGCCGCCGTACCCGAAAAGAGACATTTTCTCCACGGTAATAATTATGATAGCTTTCGTCACGTCATCGAAGTGTTTTATACATACTTTGAAGGTACAGTCGTGGGACGTAAGTGTTGACACAGTTTCCAAAATGTTTCGGACGCCGCCAGCGAAAGACGGCAACTATCCAGCAGAGCTACATTTGAGTTATATGTGGTGTGTGTGTGTGTGTGTGTGTGTGTGTGTGTGTGTGTGTGTGTGTGTGTAAGGGTCAAAGAGTGTGTGTGGGTGTGAAAGATATATTATTTAAGGATTTTTGTTACGAAACTGTGAGCGTCAACTGCACGACGATTATGTTTTTAAAAAAAATATGTTATGAATGCTCTTGTTTCCACCAGTGCACGCTCTGTAATAAGATTTTCTGCATTCCATAAACTTCATACTTGCTTGGCTTTGGTCGTCAGTGTGCATTCTGGTGTGTGTGTGTGTGTGTGTGTGTGAGAGAGAGAGAGAGAGAGAGAGAGAGAGAGATTAATTTATGTTAAGAAAAAAAGTTACTGCAAAATAATAGCCTAGTTTTCTTAAATGCATAATAATAGCTTAGTATTCGTAAATGCAAAGTAATAGTATAGTTTAATAAATGCAAACGAATCGCTTAGTATTCTTAAATGCAAAATAATAGCTTTGTAATTCAATTCAATTCATAATAGCCTACTAGTTTCCTAAATTCGCCGGCTGGCATGGTCGATGACGACGTAATTGCATAACATTGTCAAGCGAGAGTTAAATGGTGACATCATTAGATATTTTTTTTATTATATCATAATATTTGTGCACGTTATCAATGTTTTCTTCGCATTTTCTTAGGGACGACGTTGCAGAAATGAGTACAACATACATTCAAATGCGTAGTAGCGTTGTAAACAACTTTAGCTGTCCTTGACTAAATTTGAACGAAATGTAAAAGAGACATTTTCGTCCACAAATTACAAACTTGTTATCAGTGTGCACAACTGACAGATTCATATTTAATAACTTATGGAGAGTGTATATGTAGTGACATATCTGAAAATTAGCCTCTTTCCATGCGGTGTATATATTTTAAAGTCAGGGCCGGTGAACGAAACCCAGTGGACAGTGTGTCAACACTTGTGTACCACGATTGTACAACAGTAGTTTTCCTGGGTTATTGGTCATGGAGTTCTCTGACATTAGGCACTGTAAAGCCAAAGACAGGGAGGGTATGGTAGTTGGGGTAGTGCTAATTGCCATTTGAGCAACGTATAAAAGCAACGAAAAGGGGGGGGGGGAAAGGTGGAAAGAAGATCATTGATGAATAACAGGAAGAGAGTGAGTGATAGGACAGAGACTTGTGGAACACCACTGTTGATAGGTTTAGGGGAAGAACAGTGACCGTCTACCAAAGCAGAGATAAAACGGGCGGAAAGGAAACTGGAGATAAAGGAACAGAGAGAGGGATAGAATCCGAAAGAGGGTAGTTTAGAAAGCAAAGACCTGTTCCAGACTCTATCGAAGGCTTTCGATATGTCTAGCGCAACCGAGAAAGTTTCACCGAAACGGCTAAGAGAGGATGACCAAGAGTCAGTTAAGAGAGCAAGAAGATCGGAAGTAGAATGCCCCTTGCGGAACCCATACTGGAGATATTTTTGGCTAGGTGCCACAAGCAAGGGAAGAAATAGATAAAGCAAGGTGTTGACATTTTCTGTTGATGAAAGAGGTTTTGGTAAGTTGGAGAATAGATTTGGCACGATTCCGGGCTGAAATGTAAAGTTTGTGATTAGTAGGAGTGCGAAGGCTCTGGAACCTTTTGTGAGCTGCCTGTCTATCTTTAATAGCACGAGAACAAGCATGGTTAAACCAAGACTTTTTAGCATGAGGAGTAGAGAAAGAACGTAGGATGTATGCCTCAATTCCAGAGACAATCACCTCTGTGATGCGCTGGGCACACACAGAGGGGTCTCTCTCCTGGAAGCAGTAATAATTCCACGGGAAATCGGAAAAGTACATCCTCAGGACGTCCCACCGAGCTGAGGCAAAATGCCAGAAGCATCGCCTCTTTGGTGGGTCCAGATGATGAACAGGAGCGACAGGACAGGATACATAAATAAGGTCGTGATCGGAGGAGCCCAACGGAGAGAACAGTTTGACAGAGTAAGCAGAAGGGTTAGAGGTAAGGAAGAGGTTTAGTATGTTGGGCGTGTCTCCAAGACGGTCGGAAATACGTGTAGGGTGCTGAACCAACTGCTCTAGGTCGTTGAGGAGGGCAAAGTTTTAGACTTATTCACCAGGCTGGTCAGTGAAAGAGGATGAAAGCCAAAGCTGGTGGTGAACATTGAATCAGTGAAGGGAGAGTGGGTCAAGATGTGCTCCAATTTAGAGTTCAAGTAGTCAAAGAATTTTACTTAGATAGCAGAGTTGGATGAGAGATGAACAGCACAGATGTAGTTAGTAATAGTATGACAATGAAGTCTAAGCCAGATGGTGGAAAATTCAGAAGAGTCAAGGTCGTAGGCAAGTGATGTCGTTGCGCACGTAGACGCAACATTCAGCTTTGGATTGAAATTTAGGATAGAGATAGTAGAAGGGAACAGAGTAGAGATTGCTCTCAGTATCCTGAGAGACCTATGTTTCGGTGAGGAAGAGAAGGTGAGGTTTAGAGGAGGAGAGATGGTGCTCCACAGAATGAAAATTAGTATCCTACATATCATGAATATGAAATATAAGTACTTAGCTAGAAAATAACATATACAAGAGGTCGTTGTGGTTAATGCTGTCCATATGTTTGTCAACAAATGATGAGCGATGGACTGACGGAGTGGATCATCCGTGCCGAGCGGCCGCTATTTCGCTGACGTCATTTTGAGGTCATTATTAACGTCGACTGATCGGTCAAAACGGAATAGTGGGAACCTCGCCTTATCTCATGTCCTCACCACCTTCCTTTTCCTCCATCCTCCTTTCCTCCCTTATTTTTCTCTCCCTCACCTTCCTTTACTTACACCCTCTCTCCCTCTTATCACCTCCCTTACTCCTTACCTCCCTCCATCCCTCCTTTCCTCCCTTTATTCTCTCTCTCTCCCTTTCACTCCATCCTTCTTTCTCTCCCTCTCCTCCTTCTCTTCTCTTCCATCTTCTCTCCCCCCTTACTCTTTCTCTCCCTCTCCTTTCTTTTCCTCTCTCCTCCCTTCCCAGTTCCCACCTCCCTCCTCCCTTACATTCTCTCCCTCTCCTCCCTTACTCTTTCTCAGTCACGTTGTTTTGTTTTTAGGTGAGCCGAGTACCGCCCCCACCGTCCCACGTTGACCCGCTCTATTGTTATATATCTCCATTATGTCTATCTCCCTTCCTTCTGTTTCCTCTATTCCTTCTTTCCTCTTCTTTATTCTTCTGCAATTCTCTCCTTTCTCCTTCTTTTTCTTTTCTCTTCTTCCTCTCTTCTCCTTTATCACACTTCTCATGTTTGTTATTGTAATTATTATTATTATTATTATTATTATTATTATTATTATTATTATTATCATTATTCTCTCTCTCTCTCTCATATAGAAAAAGAAAACTATTAAAACAAGAACAAAAAACAACCTATAGCTGTGGAAAATTATTATAATTGGTTTCATGCACTAAATTAATATTCCTTCCTTTACGGTTTTCTGTTATCATATTACGAGTCTGATCATTTCCTCCACTGCATGAATATTGCACACATGTTTCTTGTATTAATTGAAAATCACACAGTATGCGCTAACCACTCTTGCAGGAAGGCTGTTACAGTGGCGGACGACTCAATTCGAGGAAGGAAGGAAGGAGGGAGGGAGGGAGGGGGCGGGAGAGAAATTTATCTCATAATAGAAGGGTGTCGATCCAGTGCAGATGTAGCTAACAGATGTGGAGTAAAGGACCTGCATGGAAACAGTGCTCAGAAGGGAAAGACTCCGATGGTTTGGACATGTAAAGAGAGCAGGGGAGGATACAGTGCTGGGAGTTGTGGAGAGAATGGAAAGATAGGGTGTCCGGTGCAGATGTAGCTTACAGATGTGGAGTACAGGACCTGGAAACAGTTTTTTTTCCTTTTTTACATGTGACCTAAAGCGCCGGCAGGCTTTTTTTATTAGGGGCCTGATGGTGGGCCCGAGCCCGTTATGGCGCAGGCAATTGCTTATAGTGCTGCAATTATTATTGGCTCATGCTGCCCCCCGGAGATCATTCTTGATTTCACTTGCATAGCTTCTTCTAGAGCCCGGGTTGGTGGGTAGTCTTCAGGACAGCATGTGGGTAGTCTTAGGCCCCTCGGCGGTGACTGAAAAATCCCAGGTGGTTAGCGGCGGATTCGAACCCTCATCATCATCAACGCTCCGAATGCGGGGCCGGCACGCTAACCACTCCGCCACCACCTCAGAAACATGGTTACATGGAAATGCAGGCAACAGAAAGCCTATTAGCTCATTACGAGGTTGCCCGCTTTGGTGATTTAATCTGGTCGACAGCCACTTGGGGCCTGGGGAGCAGATGAAAGCGCCTCGACATTGAGGAGCAGATGAAAGCACCTCGATATTAAGGAGTAGATGAAAGCACCTCGATATTGAGGAGTAGATGAAAGCACCTCAATATTCAGCTTACTCCCGACGCAGCGAAGTGACGGTCGAATCTATATTTGAAGGAGTTGATAGTATTCGATTTTACTACTTCTGAAGGAAGATTGTTCCAGTGACGGATGACTCGGTTTGAAAAGAAACTCCTTCCGATGGGAAAGACTCCGATGGTTTGGACATGTGAAGGGAGCAGGGGAGGATACAGTGCTGGGAGTTGTGGAGAGATTGGCAAGACAGGGTGCCCAGTGCAGCTAGATGTTGCTAACAGATGTGGAGTAGAGAACCTGGAAACAGTGCTCAGAAAGGAGACTCCTATAGTTTGGACATGTGAAAAGCAGGGGAGGATACAGTGCTGGGAGTTTTGAAGAGATTGAAAGTAAAAGGAAGGAGACCAGGTGGTAGACCTAGGAAAACGTGGAGAAGGTGTATACAGGAAGACTTGGCAGTGATGGGATTGGATGAGCATCAGGCAGAAGACAGAGCAGAATAGAGGAGACCCATAAAGCGTCCAACCTCTCAGGAAGAGTGAAAACGGACGTTAAACGAAATTATGATGATGGTTATGATCTCATAATAGAAGAAGAAAAGAAAAGAACGAAGAACCTTAAGTGACCTGTGGAAAGGATTAAAGCACTTCTGCTACTCTCGGATACGTTCAGTTCACTCCCGACGCAGTAAAGTAACTGTCAGTGGAAATGGAGTTGATCGTTTCCGCACTGACTACTTCTGCGGGGAGGCTGTTCCAGTGGCGGACGACTCTGTTCGAGGAAGGAAGTATGGAGGAGGGAGGGATGGGAGCGAGAGTTTTTATTCTTTTCCTTAATCTTTGTTCTCTCGTTCCATCTCATCCTTCCACATGCTCACTGCCACATATACTTCACTGCTCTGTTACTTAACTTTACTTTCTGATCATTTCACTTTACTTTCATATTAAATAAGTTAACTTCCTCTGCATTGCGCCACGTAGGGCTACAGCTGATGCTTTTAAAATTAGGAACAACAGACGCATTATACATTAGGAACAGCAGACGCATTATACATTAGGAACAGCAGACGCATTATACATTAGGAACAGCAGACGCATTATACATTAGGAACAGCAGACGCATTAAAAATTAGGAACAGCAGACACATTATATATTAGGAACAGCAAACACATTATAAATTAGGAACAGCAGACGCATTATAAATTAGGAACAGCAGACGCATTATAAATTAGGAACAGCAGACGCATTATAAATTAGGAACAGCAGACGCATTATAAATTAGGAACAGCAGACGCATTATAAATTAGGAACAGCAGACACATTTAAAATTAGGAAGAGTAATCACTTAAATTAACTTGAGAAACAAACAAAGATTAACATGATCCTGAGGGGAAGTAGGCACCCGTTTATTATATATATATATATATATATATATATATATATATATATATATATATATATATATATATATATATATATATATATATATATATATATATATATATATATATATATATATATATATATATATATACATGTCTGTACATCATCAAGACCCCAAGACCCAGACCAAGCATTCCTAAACGTATACTATAGTCGCAGCACACGAGTCTGAGGTCTGCGTTATCGTGCTCTGGCAACTTGCTATTACACATGCACACACATACAGTTACGTAATCATGGTCTTATTTTTTTTTACAACAGAGGAGTGGCAATGAGAAGATAGAGCTGGGTGGAGCCCCCCACACATGCGATGCATACTCCATACGAGGGCTGACAAGGCCCCTGTATATGGATAGCAGCTGTGCGGGGGAGAAGAACTGGAGGAGACGATGAGAGACGAGAAGTTTCCAGTTAAGATTTTGAGTTAAGGACAGACCGAGGATATTTAGTTTTGAAGAATTATAAGGTGACATCTGAGTGTAGTTGAAGAATAGGGGATAGGTGTTTGGAAGATTGTGTCGAGTTGATAGGTGGATAAATTGGGTTTTTGAGGCATTGAAGGACACAAGGTTCCTTTTATCCCAATCGGAGATGATATCAAGGTCTGAGGTTAAGCATACTGCTGCCTCAGCCTTATAAACTAAAACAGATTTTTGCGACAATTTCAATATAATGATTAATACTGACAAGTGTGTCCTATGCGTAGACTATCATATAACATCGTAGACGCACGATAATTCACACCTCAGTCTCGGGTGCCGCGACGAAAGCCAAGGCTATTACACAGAGACGGCCTTGGCACAGCACAACTATAACTCCTCCTCCTCACCTCTCTCCTTTCCCTTCCCTCCTCTTCCTCCTCACTCAGGCTTAGTGATGCGGAAGACGAAGACGAGACCCTCCTTGTCACATAAATAGTTTGGGACGGTGCGCCGCTCCACCTGAAGGAATTATGACCATTTCAAATACGTGACATTCTCCTCCTGGCCATCTCCTGACCATCTCCTTATACCAGTGTGTCGTGAGAGGCGCCCATACAGTGAACAGCCCCGCCAGACAGAAACCTTGATTAAAGTAAATGTTTTCTTGTACCAACGTTGCCAGATAGTTATCCTGGGGCTCAATAATTATATTAATTTATATCTATCGTTAAAATAGTGAATTCCTGATGTTTCTTGGTAATAGTTAGGTGTCAAAAAACGGTAAATACTAAGAGCAGAGTACGATAATCTGGCAACGATTCTCCCTACCTTCTTCCACTTCCCGTCCGCCTCCAGCTGGTCCATGTAAGGCTCCAGCTTGTCCTTGTAGGAAGGCACGGTCTGTAGGTACTCATGGCGCATCACGATGATCACGAAGCCTTCTGGAGTGCCGGAGAGGAGGAAATCATTTAATCATTGGGGCATACACTAGGGGGCGCGTCATCTAGCCCACCCTAGGAAGACCACCTCAAGGTTTACTCCATGCAAATCTGAAGTCTCTATGTAGGCTCTTTCCCATCCTAAACGGCACCTAAGTTCGCCTGTTTGAAAAGCCTCTCGTAAAAGTTGCTGGGATTACCATGAACTGTTTTGCGATCCTATAGTGATGGTTCTACACGTCTGTCACGATCTTCAACGGGAAAACCACCAATGAAAACCCGGTGAATCTTCTCAGTGGCCTTGGGAAATAGTTGTGGCGGAAGATCGGCATGCCCAGGAACAATGCTAACCTACGGGTCCTCGCACGAGTATCTAAACTGAGGGTCCAGCTTCCAGCGCCTTCACCCACTCAGCGGACCTTGCAAAACACACTCTCTCTCTCTCTCTCTCACACACACACACGCACTCACACACGCACTCACCAGAGCCTTCGCACTCCTACTAACCATGAACTTTACATTTCAGCCCGGAATCGTGCCAAATCTATTCTCCGACTTACCAAAACCTCTTTCATCAATAGAAAATGTCAACACCTTGCTTTTTTTCTAATTCTTCCCGTGACTTCTGGCACTTAGCCAATAAGATCTCCACCACTTTCACTTCTTCCACTTTCCCTTCTCTCCTTAACACTTACGGGAGCACTGCCGTCTTATCTATTTCTAAGGCTGAAGTCTTTGCTCAAACTTTCTGTAAGAACTCCACCCTGGACGATTCTGGGCATATTCCTCCTACTCATACCCCCTCTGACTCCTTTTTGTCTGTTATTAAGATTATACATAATTATGTCTTCTATGCCCTCTCTGGCCTCAACTCTCAGAAGGCTTATGGACCTGATGGAGTGCCTCCTATTGACCTTAAAAACTGTGCTTCCATGCTGACACCCTGCCTGGTCAAACTCTTTCGTCTCTACCTATCATCATCTACATCTACTGGCAGTATGCTCGTTCCAATCCCTCAAACTATAGCCCTGTAGTTTTACTTTCCTGTCTATCTAAAGCTTTTGAATCAATCCTTAACCGAAAGATTCAAAAGCACCTTTCCACTTATAATCTTCTATCTGATCGCCAGTATGGATTCCGCAAGGGGCGTTCCAATGGCGATCTTCTTGCTCTCGTAACTGACTCTCGGTCATCCTCTGTTAGCCGTTTCGGTGAAACTTTCTCAGTTGCGCTAGACATATCGAAAGCCTTCGATAGAGTCTGGTACAAGTCTTTGCTTTCTAAACTGTCCTCTTTTGGATTATATCCCTCTCTCTGTTCCCTTATCTCCAGTTTCCTTTCCGGCCGTTCTATCTCTGCGGTGGTAGACGGTCACTGCTCTTCCCCTAAACCTAACAACAGTGGTGTTCCACATGGGTCTGTCCTATCACCCACTCTCTTCTTTCTATTCATCAATGATCTTTCCATAACAAACTGTCCTGTCCACTCATACGCCGACGTCTCCACTCTGCATTATTCAACTTCTTTCAATAGAAGGCCATCCCAACAGGAGGTACACGACTCCAGACTGGAGTCTGCAGAACGCTTAACCTCAGACCTTGCTATCATTTCCGATTGGGGTAGAAGGAACCTTGTGTCCTTCAATGCCTCAAAAACTCAATTTATCCACCTATCAACTCGACACAATCTTCCAAACGCTTATCCCCTATTCTTCGACAACAATCAGCTGTCACCTTCTTCAACACTAAATATTCTCGGTCTATTCTTAACTCAAAATCTAAACTGGAAACTTCATATCTCCTCTCTCGCTAAATCAGCTTCATCGAGGTTTGGCGTTCTGTATCGTCTCCTCCAATTCTTCTCCCCCGCACTGTTGCTATCCATGTACTGGGGCCTTGTCCGCCCTCGTATGGAATATGCATCTCACGTGTGGGGGGGCTCCACTCACACAGCTCTTCTGGACAGAGTGGAGTCTAAGGCTCTTCGTCACATCAGCTCTCCTCCTCCAACTGATAGTCTTCTACCTCTTAAATTCCGTCGCGATGTTGCCTCTTTCAATTTTCTATCGCTATTTTCACGCTGACTGCTCTTCTGAACTTGTTAACTGCATGCCTCCCCCCTTCCCGCGACCCCGCTGCACACGACTTTCTACGCATGCTCATCCCTATACTGTCCAAACCCCGTAAGCAAGAGTTAACCAACATCTTCACTCTTTCATCCCTCACGCTGGTAAACTCTGCAAAAATCTTCCTTCATCTGTATTTCCTCCTGCCTACGACTTGAACTCTTTCAAGAGGAGAGTATCAGGAGAGGAGAGTATCAAGACACCTCTCCTCCCGAAATTGACCCCTCTTTCGGCCACCTCTTTTGATTTTTTTTTAGGAGCAGCAAGTAGCGGGCTTTTTTTATATTAGTTTTCTTTCTTTGTGCCCTTGAGCTGTCTCCTTTGTTGTAAAAACACTCACGCACTCACTCACCATTCTTTGCGACGTGCACCAGGTCGTCGAGGCCACTGACTGGGATGTGACCTTCGCCCATACCGCCCGAGATGACCACCAGGTCGTATGTGTCTGAGAGAGAGAGAGAGAGAGAGAGAGAGAGAGAGAGAGAGAGAGAGAGAGAGAGAGATGTAGAAGAAAAATACGTATATTAATCTTTACATATGAAACAACAACAATAACAGTAATTCCACTCGCACAGCTCTCATGGACAGAGTGGAGTCTAAGTCTCCTCGTCTCATCAGTTCTCCTCCTCTTACTGACAACCTTCTACCTCTTAAAGTCCGCCGCTATGTTGCCTCTTTTTCTATCTTCTATCGATATCTTCATAATGATTGCTGTTCTGAACTTCCTAACTGCATTCCTCCCTCCCTCCCGCGGCCCCGCTGCACACGACTTTCTACTCATGCTCATCCCTATACTATCCAAATCCCTTATGCAAGAGGTAAACTCTGGAACAACCTTCCTTCGTCTGTATTTCCTCCTGCCTATGACTTGATTTATTTCAAGAAGAGTGTATCAAGACACCTCTCCACTCGAAATTGACCTCTATTTTGGCTACTCTTTACTTTTATCTTTCATGGGAGCGGCGGATAGCGGGCTTTTTTTTGTACTCTTTTTGTTGCCCTTGAGCCGTGTCCTTTGATGTAAAAAAAAATTACAAATACCTTTGGGCACGGTGGAGTGTCCGCTGCCGATACACTCCAGGAAGTCGTTGGTATAGATGCCAGTCTCCCGCTGCTTCATCATGCCCTCCGACGGGTCCACAGCGTCTATGTGCCTGTGGGAGTGGCTGTAGTAGTAGCAGTAGTAGTAGTAGAAGTTATAGCAGTAGTAGTAGTTGTTGGGAATCAGTAAATTTACCCTACCCAACAGTTAGGTCACTCGCAAAGTGAATAACACACCCGTCAGACAATCCCAAAGAAACAAGTGCTTACCAGCTTTTAGGTGGTGAAGGTATCCAACAAGCAACTCCAGACAGCCGAACAAATAATAATCCTACCGGATCCGTGTAGTAAAATCTATCTGTCTCAAATAACTGCTGGGGGCACTTAGCTGAGAAGCGGGTTTCAAAAGATATTGTTGTCTCTGAAGTCTCGTTGCCGGGTGTAGTATCCCTCAGTCAGGTAATAGAAGGCACACTGCGTCCGAGTTAATGGGTGGGCTGCAGTGCCTTGGTCTTTACTTTGTGAAGGCCGGTGGTGGAGTGAGCGAAAACCAACCACGTGGGTCTGAAGCGATGTTTTGAATTTCTCATGCCAGATGGCGTGGCTTTCCTCTCTGTTTCCATCGGTTAAATTATCCTTGCTCTTTAATTATAATTCAGCAAGGACAATTAGTTATTATTTCATGAAAGGAAACACTTCACTATTGTTTTTCCTTTCATGGTAAATGTGGTTAGTCTTCAGGCAGTGAATAAGTTGATTCTGTCTCGGTTTGGGAGCCGATGACCGAAGTATTTAAGTACCATCCAAGCCTTAGTTGAGCTCAGGCGATACTCATAGTTGGCTTGAGCTCTCGGCCCGAGACCAGTTCCATAAGGGAAATAGTTAATTTGTCTAGTCCCCCGGTTAACTGGCCTAATTCTTAACATAGTATAGTCTATCAATTTTAACTTGAGCCCTTGGGCGCGACACAAGGATTCCCCACGAGACCGCGCTGGTGCCACATCACTCCATTACTCTGCTCAGAGAGGGTGGCTACCTCTCTCTCTCTCTCTCTCTCTCTCTCTCTCTCTCTTTGCATGGCTGCGCAGGGCGCGAGAGTGAGATCTACTTGATTTGTCCATTGTGGCGTAACTCTGAATGGTGCGGCCTGGCGCCTGTTGCCAAGGTCCGTCAGGCGGCAACGTTGCATGAGCCACCGTGCCAAGTGATATGGAAGGTTTACTGAGTCGTTGTCTTTCCCTCTAATCCCAAGCCATTCATAACACCACGCAGTCGTATTATGAATGTATATAAATATATATATATATATATATATATAAATATATATATATATATATATATATATATATATATATATATAGATATTCGAAAAATAGATAACGTACAGACTAACAGTGAGACATAATGCCATGCGCAGGTCATCGCTAGATCTGTAAACAATGGGGGTTTCCCCGGGCCAAGTCACAGGGCTCAGTTTTATGTTTGAGTCGATGGACTATAGTAATGCCGCTCCTGCCCGCTCCCAGTTCCCACCCAGCGGCCCTGCCTCTACACAAGCTGCTGTAATTTCCAACACATCATCTTCATCTCTTGGGGTTGGAGTCGTGTTGAGGCTGAAGCACTGGCAGGCAGGAGGCAGTGGACTGGAGGATATTTAAGTGACCGGACATCCCCCTGTCTGCGGCCCTGCGGCACCCACCTGAAGCCTTCCCGGTGGAGTTCGCGGCCCACACACCCCGTCCCGGCGGCCACGTCCAGCACCCTGGCCTTGGCTCGCCGCTCCAGGGGTACCCAACGCAGCGCCTCCTCCAACGTGATGGCGGGGCCACGGTACCCGCCTTTCCAGATCATCTAAGGGGACGGGGAAGCAGATGATTACAGGTGCATACCCCAGGGGCCGCATCACTTCACTCCCGGACCTCACGGAGTAGTCGCCGGTTTAACGCAAAATCATTCCAGCGATACCCCATGATTCTGCATAGGCACTTGGTACCGAAGGCATCTCTCTCTCTCTCTCTCTCTCTCTCTCTCTCTCTCTCTCTCTCTCTCTCTCTCTCACCATCTCCTCGTAGTTCTCGGACCACTCGTCGTAGCCGGCCGCCATCTCCTCCGGCGTGATCCCCGGCCTGTGGACGTTCGCGTCCACCCTCATTGCCACGTCGCCCTGACTGCCGCCCTCAGACATTATCCTGCAGCAGGGAAGAGACGGGAGAATCACAGGCAGGGCATGACTACAGTACAGTACAATTCCTTTATACAGCCTTTATATATTTACAAAGGTAGGTACGGTTTTCTAGCCCGAACCGCAATCCTCGCTGACTCGCCGGCTGGCTCTCAAGCTCCGCCCACCTCCATGACAGGTATGGCCCGCCTCTCTCTCTCTCTCTCTCTCTCTCTCTCTCTCTCTCTCTCTCTCTCTCTCTCTCTCTCTCTCTCTCTCTTTCTGGAATGAAATAGACGAAGCAATTACATAGTAGGGACGATAGCTTGGTTTAAGAGTACACTGGATAGCTACATGGACGAGGATGGCAGGTGATAGTGAGGTGTGGGTGCAGTAAGGCTCCCCAGCTTATTGCACGGCCAGCTGAAGTTGCTCTCTCTCTCTCTCTCTCTCTCTCTCTCTCTCTCTCTCTCTCTCTCTCTCTCTCTCTCTCTGTGTGTGTGTGTGTGTGTGTGTGTGAAAGAGAGAGAGAGAGAGAGAGAGACTCGTGATCAGGCTGTGATGAATGAATTACACACACACACACACACACACACACACACACACACACACACACACACACACACACACACACACACACACACTCTGCCAGGCTTCACGGTCTGACAAGGCGGCAGTTCGAGCCCGCTCAGGGCGAATTCTTTCCGTTGACTAGGAGTGGTTACTATTCCCCCTTGAGCAAAGGGGATGGGGTGTGTGGTGTGTGAAGTCCTGGCAATACCCATAGATCGACGATAAAGAGCACTTCCTCATGTCGGGAGGGTACCTGCTGCTGGCGATTATGAGCTCTGGGAGGGCAGCATGAGCCAATGCAAGATGGCGCCACTACAAACACTCGCCTGCGCCAGAACGGGCTGGGCCGACCATCAGGCCCCACCGGGAAGAAGCCTTGGGCAGACCATCAGGCCCCACCGGGAAGAAGCCTACCGGCGCAATAGCCCGCGACGTAAAAAAAAAAAAATAGTCGCCATGTTAACCATGTTTCTTTTAATCCGACATAAAAATAGTTGTAAGCTCTAAAATGTCTTACTTTTATGAAAATTACATTTAAAAGAAATATGTTAAAATCCTTCAACCTATTAGGCCCGACACGTACCATTCAAGTCACTTGTCGGGACCCAGATGACCATAACAGCACAATTAATTAATAGTGACCCCAATCAGAGGCAAATACCGGAGGGAGATATGGAGACAAGTATTGTAAATATGATAAGAGAGGGAAGTGTCACGGGGTAAAATAAGATTAATAACAGGAGTGTGCTCACAAGGCGGTAGCTAGCCGACAAGGGTTGATTCCCGCGGCACGCCAGGAGACACAACGGTGTACACACCCTGACTAGGGAGTACTAACACGACTTACCTGCTCAAATCTCCCGTGGGGTTCTTATTTACTCTCCTTATGGGGCTGGAAGGCACATACGCACAGGCAAAAGGGTTACTGATAAAGCTCGTGTACAACTATGCACAGACTTTATTACATAAAGGAACAAGACACGGACAAATCTCACATACACACCCAGCTGAGCCTAGCGTTTCTCGTGCTCGCACAAGACTAACCTGCCCTGGCTACACTAACAACTAGCTACTTAACTTGGTGCGGAGGGAGAAGAGTAGAGGCTCGTTGCACAGCCTTGCTCGAGGTGGCTGCAGCTTGTCCTTCCTGCCGTGGGTCCTCTCATCAGGCGCGTGATGTCGGCGGTAGATGCGGCTTTCAGAAAGAGGCCGCCGCGGACTCGACACACCCAAACTGAGACCCGGTGTGGGCTGTATCCCGAAGTGGCGAAGCCCAGGATCCCCACACTCCAGCAGGAGGAAAACCGCGTGGTGCCAAAAGGTAGGCGAGAGTAGAGGAACGTCGCCCCGTGACCTCACCAGATGGCGGTCAGGGGGAGAAGTCAGCCCCGAGCCGCGGCGAGTGACCTGACGGGCCCCAACTCGCCCGGCCGAGATGCAAAACGCTGCTGGCGAGGAAAAATACAACAAAGGGTGCTGACAGCACTCTGAGCAATACTGCCATAGGCAGATATCGTTACACTTATCTGACGCGCAGCTATAACTTGCAAGTGCATGGCACCGCAATATAAACAGCGGAGCAAGCTACGTACAGACACGAAGAGGAAAGCAACAATCGCGAGCTAGCAACACAGGCCGCCCAGCCAGGCCGCGGGCGGCAACAGCCCCCATGGCGGGAAGCACAAAGACAATAGCCCAACATCCTCACAGCAGAGGCGTACAAGCTGCAGTAATGCACACACTACTATGCACCTACAGAGAGTGGAGTGGTGACTCCTGAAAGTGCGTAAACGCAGGTAAAACACAGCGGGCGACCCGCACGAAAATGCACGCCTTGGTATCACTACGCTCATCGCCTAGGCAACGAACAGGCTGAGTCATCGTGACCCGCCCCGCGCCTAGGTCACGTGACGAACTAGGAAAACGCTTCAACAGCTTCCCTATAGCAAATACTATAAAAATAACTTGTCGCGAATCTAAACCGAGACAGGAAGGAAAGCAATTAGTCAGATATACAAAGTCGTAAACATCTGATAAGCACTAACACTAACAAGGGAGGTTACGGAAAATACCAAGACCCACATACAGAAAACAGATACGGTACCCAGTAGGCGTGGTCAGAAAGTGTGGAAAACCATTCAAAAGACTTTAAACACGTGACCTCAGTCGTGACGACATGCTATAAGCGAATAACTAAACAGATAAGTCACTGTGGGAGCGTCATAAGAGTGAATCACGAATAGCAGGATAAGTAAACAATACAACATAATGAGCGAGCCAATGTTTGTTGACAGGAAGTATTGGCTATTGGTTATGTAGAAAATTAAAGCGTGTCAAGAATGTAGTTCCGCCTCAAGCAAAGAAAAAATGTGACCTAGAAATCAGTAGTAAGACCAGACCGAGCTTGGTTCTCGCCTCAAGCAGACCTGCTACTCACTCAGCTGAGAATGGCTGTTGTGATCTTAATCGTGAGTAGAAATTCGAGAATCTAAGGGAAACCGACTGTATTGTCCTGGAGATTATAATGTAGGAGATGTGTAGTAGGATTGTGAGTGGGACAGGATTGTGATTATTTTATTGCGATGTAAAGCAAAGGTAGAAACCGCTGGGTGTGGTATAATTTGGTGCTTCCGTGAAATTGTAGTAGATTATACTTTAGGAATGTGTTATTAGGATTTGAGGAGAGTACATAATTATTGTGATGTAACCAGAGAGAAACAAACCACTGCTTGTGGAATGACGAGTGTTATTATTATTGGCAACACCTGAGCACATATTGTAGTATTATGTTTTAGACATGTCGTTTGTCATATGTTGTATCCATTGCTGAATATGCCAGTGTTATGATCGTCTGAGCATAGAATATTGCGTAAGGCAATTACTTTCATTTAATTTTAAATAAATGTATATTTTCTTTTTCCCTTGTTTATCCCCGAACACCAGTCTCCAATAACAACTTAAGCCGGATCACTCTCCCAGGGATACGAGACGGTGATATCATTTATGGAGTAATTAATGAGTGATAAAAGAGTTGTTTTAATACAAGCTGATGCAAATAAAATAAAATGTAAGAATTAAATACAAGAAAAGAAGGATCCACAAACTTTGCCGCCCGCGTTCGTTACCCTTAAAAAGGAGGGTCTTGAAATTATGATATAATAAATATGACCCTCCAAACTTGCTGATTCATTCAGTCATGTGTAGTTACCTAGTAATCTTTCAATGACATTTTGTACCAATCTTACTTCTCTTCTATAAATACTATCCGTTAAAATTACTAATACCTATGTAATTAATCAAGCACTCGATAACATCTGTAATCGTCATTCAGGTGTGTCGAGACTTCTGAATAATGTACGCACGTCATTAGGCTCGGGATATCGCAGATAATGGCGGACACTCGACTTTCTTCGCGGACAGGTAAAATACGGGACCTAACACTAACCCGGGAACACACACACGTTACCGCATTAATCACACGACGGACTCAAAATAGCCTCGCAACCGCCTTGGGCGGCCGCCAAGTCATTACAAATAAGTCATCCAGTGTGAAAGAGGCTCAGCCTCCAAGACACATTACCGGCAGCGGCAGCCTTAATGGAGGAGTTCGTTTCCGAGCGGGAGAGCGTGCGAGGAAGAGCCAGTTTGCCGGATTACTTGTTTTCGTCTTTTTCTTGAAGGCCGGACTTGGGAGGTATTTGTATAATGGATGATGTATAACTATTTTCACTCACGGCCACTATCACATCTTAGTGTTGCTTAATACAGATGAAGGTTTTCCTTAACTACTTATTTGTCATGGAGAGAGAGAGAGAGAGCTTCCTCAGGCAGGCTACCCATTTATCGACCAGCCCGAAAAGAAAGAAGGATGAATAGCTGGGTGAGCACACTGACTGCCCAAGTCGGGATTCGAACCCGGGGCCGTGGATTCGTAGCTAACCACTAGACCATGGAGGCATAAAAAAAGATTCAAGAGGTGAGAAACTTGCTATATGTGGAGAGACTCAAGCATCTAATGCAGCCATTGTCAACAAGATGAGAAAACAATTAAAAGGAAATGAACTGAAGTTGCTAACGCTTGGTTGCACTGCACACACTTTAGATGTTCTGGCTCATGATCAAACAATTGGTAACATAAAAGAAAATGTGGTTCATGTTATAAAATACGTTTGAAACCATCACCCTGCCTCAGCAAGATATGGAGAGAGACGGTCAATGTCTTGTTCTGCTCCAGGACACTAGACGAACCATGTTTGAACTGGGTCAAGGCGTGGCTTAGCAATAGGAAGCAAAGAGTGCAAATCAATGGTAAAAGATCTCACTGGGGATGTGTTACGGGTGGGGTCCCACAAGGTTCGGTATTAGGTCTACTTTTGTTTATTATTTATATCAGTGACTTAGATACATGAATTATTAGTGATTTTTTTTTTTTTTTTTTTTTTTTTTACAACAAAGGAGGCAGCTCAAGGGCACACAAAAAAAAGAAAACAATAATAAAAAAAGTCCGCTACTCGCTGCTCCTAAGAAATAAATAAAAGAGGTGTCCAAAAGCAAGGTCAAATTCGGGAGGAGAGATGTCCTGATACCCTCCTCTTGAAAGACTTCAAGTCGTAAGCAGGAGGAAATTCATATGAAGGAAGATTGTTCCAGAGTTTACCAGCTTGAGGGATGAAAGAGTGAAGATGCTGGTTAACTCTTGCATAAGGGGTTTGGACAGTATAGGGATGAGCATGAGTAGAAAGTCGTATGCAGCGGGGCCGTGAGAGGGAGGGAGGCATGCAGTTAGCAAGTTCAGAAGAGCAGTCAGAGTGGAAATATCGATAGAAGATAGAAAGAGAGGCAACATCGCGGCGGAATTTAAGAGGTAGAAGACTATAAATATGAGAAGGAGAGCTGATGAGACGAAGAGCCTTAGCCTCCACTCTGTCCAGAAGAGCTGTATGAGTGGAGCCCCCCCCCCCACACATGAGATGCATACTCCATACGAGGGCGGACAAGGCCCCTGTATATGGACAGCAACTGTGCGGGGGAGAAGAACTGGCGGAGACGGTACAGAACGCCCAGCCTCGAGGAAGCTGATTTAGTAAGAGATGAGATATGAAGTTTCCAGTTGAGATTTTGAGTTAAGGATAGACCGAGGATGTTTAGTGTTGAGGAAGGTGATAGCTGGGTGTTGTCAAAGAATAGGAGATAGTTGTTTGGAAGATTGTATCGAGTGGATAGGTGGAGAAACTGTGTTTTTGAGGCGTTGAAGGACACCAGGTTCCTCTTGCCCCAATCGGAAATTATAGTAAGGTCTGAGGCTGAGCGTTCTGCAGCCTTGAGTCGTTAAGTTCCTGTAGGGTGGGTCTTCTATTAAAAGAAGTTGAGTAATGCAGAATGGAATCATCGGCGTAGGAATGGATGGGACAGTTCGTTTTGGAAAGAAGATCATCAATGAACAACAGAAAGAGAGTGGGACATAGGACAGAACCCTGTGGGACACCACTGTTAATAGATTTAGGGGAAGAACAGTGACCGTCTACCACAGCAGAAATAGAACGGTCAGAAAGGACACTGGAGATAAAGGTACAGAGAGAAGGATATAAACCGTAGGCGGGTAGTTTGGAAAGCAAAGATTTGTGCCAGACTCTATCAAAAGCTTTTGATATATCCAGCGCAATAGCAAAGGTTTCACCGAAACGGCTAAGAGAGGATGACCAAGAGTCAGTTAAGAAGGCTAGGAGATCACCAGTAGAACGCCCCTTGCGGAACCCATACTGGCGATCAGATAGAAGGTCAGAAGTGGAAAGGTGCTTTTGAATCTTCCGGTTAAGGATTGATTCAAAAGCTTTAGATAAACAAGAAAATAAAGCTATAGGACGGTAGTTTGAGGGACTGGAACCGTCACCCTTCTTAGGCACAGGCTGTATGAAGGCATACTTCCAGCAGGAAGGAAAGGTAGATGTTGACAGGCAGAGGCGAAAGAGTTTGACCAGGCAGGGTGACAACGCAGAGGCACAGTTTTTAAGGACAATAGGAGGCACTCCATCAGGTCCATAAGCCTTCTGAGGATTGAGGCCAGAGAGGGCATAGAAAACATCATTTTGAATAATATTTATAACAGGCACAAAGGAGTCAGAGGGTGGATGAGTAGGAGGAATATGCCCATAATCGTCCAGAGTGGAGTTTTTAGAAAAAGTTTGAGAGAAGAGTTCAGCCTTCGAGATAGATGAGATGGCAGTGTTGCTTTCAGGACTGAGGAGTGGAGGGAAAGATGAAGAAGTGAAGTTCGAGGAGATGTTTTTAGCTAGATGCCAGAAGTCACGGGAAGAGTTAGAGAAAGCAAGGTTTTGGCATTTTCTATTAATGAAAGAGTTTTTGGTTAGTCGGAGAATAGATTTGGCATGATTCCGGCCAGAAATGTGAAGTTCATAATTAGCATTAGTTTGAAGGCTCTGGTACCTTTTGTGAGCTGCCTCTCTATCATTGACAGCACGAGAACAAGCGTGATTAAACCAAGGCTTTTTAGCGTGACGAGTAGAGAAAGAACGAGGAATGTATGCCTCCATTCCAGAGGCAATCACCTCTGTGATGCGCTGAACATACACAGAGGGGTCTCTATCCTGGAAGCAATAATCATTCCACGGGAAATCGGAAAAGTACATCCTCAGGTCGTCCCACCGAGATGAAGCAAAATGCCGGAAGCATCGCCTCTTCGGTGGGTCCAGAGGGTGTACAGGAGCGATAGGACAGGATGCAGAAATAAGATTGTGATCGGAGGAGCCCAACGGAGAGAACCGTTTGACAGAATAAGCAGAAGGGTTTGAGGTAAGGAAGAGGTCTAGAATGTTGGGCCTGTCTCCAGGACGGTCGGGAATACGTGTAGGGTGCTGTACCAACTGCTCTAGGTCGTTGAGGATAGCAAAGTTGTAGGCTTGTTCACCAGGATGGTCAGTGAAAGAGGATGAAAGCCAAAACTGGTGGTGAACATTGAAATCTCCTAGGATGGAGATTTCAGCGAAGGGAGAGTGGGTCAAGATGTGCTCCACTTTAGAATTCAAATAGTCAAAGAATTTTACATAGTTAGTAGAGTTAGGTGAGAGATAAACAGCACATATGTATTTAGTAATAGAATGACAATGAAGTCTTAGCCAGATGGTAGAAAATTCAGAAGAGTCAAGGTTGTGGGCACGAGAGCAAGTGATGTCGTTACGCACGTAGGCGCAACATCCAGCTTTGGATTGAAATTTAGGATAGAGATAGTAGGAGGGAACAGAGTAGAGATTGCTGTCAGTAGCCTCAGAAACCTGTGTTTCGGTAAGGAAGAGAAGGTGAGGTTTAGAGGAGGAGAGATGATGTTCCACAGAATAAAAATTAGAACGGAGACCGCGAATGTTGCAGAAATTGAGAAGAGAGAGGTTCGAGGAGTCATCAAGACACATCTCGGGTCGGCAGCCAGAAGGGGAGTCCTCCCTGGGGGCATTTGTGCCCCCCCCACCCCCAGGCGGGGACTCCAAGGCTTGATGTAGGTGCGCCATTTTGAAATTTGAATTTTGGGAAAAGGTGTATATGTTGTGTCAATATAGTGTGGTGTGGAAAGAGAGAGGATCTGTCTTTAGAGAGCATGCTGAACTACTCTCCGGTGTTGTTTAGACAATAGGGAAACGGTTAGTGAGGACATGGAAGGGTCTTTGTAGGGCTTCAGCTCCCTTCTCACTTCCCATATATACCTCACCGGGAGTGGCTTGCGCCCGTTCGGTAGGTGTCTTCCTATCTACTCCGGCCATATGATGATACCAAGATCGGAAGAGTAATTGAGTCGGATCAGGACGCTAGTATTCTCCAGGATGAACTAAACAGATTGTATGACAGGGCGGATAAATGGCAAATGGAGTTCAACAACCCCTCACATAACTATTGCTTAAATGACGCTCCCACAAGCAGGTCTGGGTGCGAGAGGGATTTAGGGGTCTTAGTGAGCTCTGATCTCCGTCCAAGGACACAATGCATTCAAGCTAGAAATCAAGCAAATAGGGTACTGGGATTTATTTCAAGAAGCGTAAGCAACAGAAGTGCCGAAGTCTTCCTCAAACTATATTTAGCATTAGTTAGACCTCATCTTGACTATGCGGTTCAGTTCTGGTCACCTTACTATAGAATGGATATCAAAATGTTAGAATCGGTGTAGAGGAGGATGACTAAGATGATTCAGGGGTTGATAAACTTGCCATACGAGGAAAGACTCAAACAGTTAAACTTGCATTCTCTAGAAAGGCGAACGGTGCGTGGAGACATGATCGAGGTTTATAAATGGATGAAGGGCTTTAATAAGGGGGGTATTCATAAGGTGTTGTTGGTAAGAGAACCGGGTAGGACACGAAGTAATGGGCTTAAACTGGATACATTCAGATTCAAAAGGGACGTAGGCAAAAATTGGTTTACTAACAGAGTGGTGGATGAGTGGAATAGGCTTAGCAGTCATGTGGTGAGTGCCAATACAACTGTCACATTAAAAAATAGATTAAATAAATTCATGGACAGCGAAATTAGGTGGGGTTAGATACACAGGAGCTTAGGTTCAATAGAGCTGCCTTGTACAGGCCTACAGGCCTCTTGCAGACTCCTACGTTCTTGTGTTCTTATGTTCTTATATGTAGCTGATTGAATATATATATATATATATATATATATATATATATATATATATATATATATATATATATATATATATATATATATATATATATATATATATATATATAAATAATGAACTAACAAGCTCATGGAAATCAGTGAAGTTAATGATAGGGAAAATATTGATATCAAAGTTAGTGTTTTCTTAATTAATTTTTCCGTAGTATATTGTTGCCCTGGTAATACGGTCAAGATTTAAATCAATGACATTTGAAAAGAGTATCATAATTAAAGTCGATTTACGTCAATGATTAAAACAAAATCCTTAAATTTAAATCAGTGATTTAAATCAACTTGATTTAAATCAAACAACCCTGCGTTATATAATTATGTGTCTAATAAATTAAACAATATTGATCTGCCTTGTTAGGACCTCACCTTCACCACCCCCGCGCAGCCGCCGTGCCCGAAAAGAGACATTTTCTCCACGGTAATAATTACGATAGCTTTCGTCACGTCATCGAAGTGTTTTATACATACTTTGAAGGTACAGTCGTGGGACGCAAGTGTTGACACAGTTTTGGACGCCGCCAGCGAAAGACGGCAACTATCCAGCAGAGCTACATTTGAGTTATATGTGACGTATGTGTGTGTGTGTGTGTGTGTGTGTGTGTGTGTAAGGGTCAAAGAGTGTGTATGGGTGTGAAAGAGATATTATTTAAGGATTTTTGTTACGAAACTGTGAGCGTCAACTGCACGACGATTATGTTTTTTTAAAAAGAAATGTTATGAATCCTCTTGTTTCCACTAGTGAACGCACTGTAATAAGATTTTCTGCATTCCATAAGCTAATTGCTTGCTTGGCTTTGGTCGTCAGTGTGCATTCAGAGAGAGAGAGAGAGAGAGAGAGAGAGAGAGAGAGAGAGAGAGATTTATGTTAAGAAAAAAAAGTTTCTGCAAAATAATAGCCTAGTTTTCTTAAATGCATAATAATAACTTAGTATTCGTAAATGCAAATTAATAGTATAGTTTCATAAATGCAAACGAATCGCTTAGTATTCTTAAATGCAAAATAATAGCTTTGTAATTCAATTCAGTTCATAATAGCCTACTAGTTTCCTAAATGCGCCGGCTGGCATGGTCGATGACGACGTAATTGCATAACATTGTCAAGCGAGAGTTAAATGGTGACATCATTATATATTTTTATATTATATCATAATATTTGTGCACGTCATCAATGTTTTCTTCGTATTTTCTTAGGGAGGACGTTGCAGGAATGAATACAACATTTATTCAAATGCATAATAGCCTTGTAAACAACTTTAGCTGTCCTTGACTAAATTTGAACGAAATGTAAAAAGAGACATTTTCCTCCACAAATTACAAACTTGTTATCAGTGTGCACAACTGACAAATTCATATATAATAAATTATGGAGAGTGTATATGTAGTGACATATCTGAACATTAGCCTCTTTCCATGCGGTGTATATATTTTAAAGTCGGGGCCGGTGAACGAAACTCAGTGGACAGTGTGTCAACACTTGTGTCCCACGATTGTACAACAGTAGTTTTCCTGGGTTATTGGTCATGGAGATCCCTGACTTTAGGCACTGTAAAGCCAAAGACAGGGAGGGGTTGGTAGTTGGAGTAGTGCTAATTGCCATTTGAGCTATGTAAAAAAGCAACGAAAAGAGGGGGTGAAAAGGGGCAGTATACACGATTTGCCGTTTCTGTTGTAACCGACGGTGGAATTTACGAGCTCACATAACTATACACGGAAGGAAGTACTCTTGTAGGTGATGCAATCCTTTCACTTTCTTATTCCAGAAACATCAGTACAAACCTCTTGTGCTGCTACGAGGCAACCCACGGAAGTACTTACCAGGAATCGGTGTTCGGTCCTCAGGCTGCCCTCCGTCGCTGCGTCAATCTAGGTTACACGCGACACAACAACTGGTCACATGCGTTCGGAAGAGTATTTAGGAGCCTCAAAGGGTACGTGATGGTTACACTTATGACAGGCCACGCGCCACTACCGCCGGACTCCTCATATGTGAGCTCCGTCACCTCAGGCAGCCGTGCGCCACCCTGCAGTGTTGCCACCGGCCGTTGGGGTAGATTCCCTGGGACAAGGTTACCCGAGGTCTCCTCAGAATAGTAAACTCAGTATGACTTAATTAACGATGAGTGAAAGGTATTTGCTTTGGAGACTATTTGAGAAAATATCACCCGCTAAGAGTTAAAAAGTAAAGTTGATTATGGCGGAATCTGAAAACTTTCCATCGCCTATAGATGACTGAACTTCTGTTGGAGAAACAAGCAATGAAACCTACTCGTCCCCGGATCCGATGCGCGTTAACAAACAACGTCGTTGTCTGAGAATTACAATGCATTTCTTATACATTTTTATTTTCTTCAAATTGAAGTTTACGAAGATTCAAAACAATTACTTCCTTAAAACGCTGAGCTGCATACACAAAACAAAGCAAATATTACAAGTGTAAACACAAGATTTGCTTATGCTCGTTAAGTGCTTGCTTCGTGCCTACGTGTGGAGCGCTGCCACCACTAGTGGAGGGGTACAGTGGAAGTGATGCAACATCTTGTCAGGATGACACGACAGTGTAGCGCAAGTCATATGCAACCCTTACCTCCCATAATGGTGGCTCGTTACTCTTCATAAATAATTATACCTACCGTTCGTGATTTCCCTCAGTTTAGTGAGGACATACAGGTCAGTAGACGGTTGATTTGCTCTCTCTCTCTCTCTCTCTCTCTCTCTCTCTCTCTCTCTCTCTCTCTCTCTCTCCACTGCCCAGCCCACACGTCAGGCCCGTCGGGTTATCCATTTTTTTTTTCCCGTCCACTGCTGATTGTTAATAAAAAAACTTTACTCTGGAAATAAGCGAGATACGAGCATTTTCAATTTTGATATGTTTGCTTGAATTACACTGTACGTGTGTGTGTGTGTGTGTGTGTGTGTGTGTGTGTGTGTGTGACTGAGGACTGAATATATTTGTTGGCTCGGAGCTCCTAGTTACTTGTATTACAGAGGTATCTGACACAGCCATACTTTTGGACCCTTCTTTTCTTGTATTTAATCTTTATATTTTATTTCATTTGTATTAACTTGTATTAAAACAATTATTTTATCACTCATTAATTACTCCATATATGACCGTCTCGTATCCCTGGTAGCGTGATCCGGCTAAGTTGTTATTGGAGACTGGTGTTCGGGGATAAACAAGGGAAAAAGAAAATATAAATTTATTTAAAATTAAATGAAAGTAATTCCCTTACGCAATATTCTATGCTCAGACGATCATAACACTGGCATATTCAGCAATGGATGCAACATATGACAAACGACATGTCTTAAACATAATACTACAATATGTGCTCAATTGTTGCCAATAATTATAACACTCGTCGTTCCACTTATCTCTCTGCTGCTCTGCTTACATCACAATCATTATGTACTCTCTTCACAAAATCCTAATAACACATTCCTATAGTATAATCTACTACAAGTCACGGAAACACCAAATTATACCACACCCAGTGGTTTTACCTTTGCTTTATATCGCGATAAAATAATCACGATCCTGTTCCACTCACAATCCTACTACACATCTCCTACATTATAATCTCCAGGACAATACAGTCGGTTTCCCTTAGATTCTCGAATTTCTTCTCACGATTAAGATCACAACAGCCATTCTCAGCTGAGTGAGTAGCAGGTCTGCTTGAGGCGAGAACCAAGCTCGGTCTGCCCATACCACTAATTTCTAGTTCACATTTTTCTTTGCTTGAGGCGGACTTACATCCTTGACACGCCTTAATTTTCTACATAACCAGTGGCCAATACTTCCTGTCACACCCATTGGCTCGCTCATTATGTTGTATTGTTTTACTTCTCCTGCTTATTCGTGATTCACTCTTAAGACAGTGATTTTTCTTTTAAGCTAATGGTTTATAACATGTCGCCACGAATGACGTCACAGGTTCAGAGTATTTTTCAATGGCTGTTCACACTTTCTGACCACGCCTACTGGGTATCTGTTTTCTGTATCTGAGTCTGGGTATCTGTTTTCCTTGACCGTCGTTGTTTCCCCTTTTTGTTATCGTTTGTACTATGAGATGTTTACACTATTATATATGTCACCCTTCTTGTTAGTGTTTGTCCTGTCAGATGTTTACACAGTTGTATATCTGTCATTCCTCTCTGGGTATCTGTTTTCCATTACCCTCGTTGTTTGTTCGTTTTCTGGGTCCCGACATACTTCCCCTTCAGGAAGATCTCGCCCCTGATATCTCACAGGTGTTGGTTGAGAGAGAAGATATGCCTTTCAATGTCTGCAATTGGCTCTATTCTGGAAGTAGGCGGTGTTCTGCGTAGCGCAGGACATAGGAATATCCCACGGCAGACGTCACCAGCAGAAGAACCCGGATCACGACAATGGCGAAGGCAATCCACCAAGGGATTGCTGGTTGAAAGGGCTGATCCGGCTCGACCACAGAATTAAGGGGCTGCAAGCCATCTGTTAGCTCCTGTAGGGAGATGGACTCAGCACTACGAAGAGAACCTTGCCTAAGCGTCAATATTCCATTACCCGCCAAGCTGACAGTATATTTGTTTACAGGACTGGTAGGGCATGTGAGTGTCAGAGTGATGGGGGAGGCAAGTGAATAGGTCCAGTAGCCAGGACCTTTTATAAACATAGGGGTAAATGTTTTCAAGACTATTGTGTGGCAGAGGTTGATCACTGACTCATGATTGAAGAAAGCAGCCGATTCACAAGAGGCTGCGTCACTAGCCTCATAGACGGGGCCTGTGGGAGGACAAACTAACATATGGTTATTCTTGTTACTGTGTTCTATACTAGAAAGCAGAAAATATATTTTCCTATTCTCACTGAAGGCAATATATCGTGAATCAACACTATACATAAGAAAGTAAGTGCTATTCTGCACAGAAAATGGAAGGGAGTCGATTCGAAAGACATCAAAGGTGTCAGGCGGATCTCCTCGTAAAGGTTTGGTGAGACAGAAATTACGAGAATCGTGCAAAGCCGTTGTCCTGGAGGACAGTTATTACATCCTATATAAAGCTAAAAATCAGGAACTGCAAGGCACAAAAGACCTGGAGGCCGAACCTAGGCTTCCTTTAATGTACTGAACAACTGTTTGTCTCACATAATGGTTGGAGTTATGTATGTTTGCAGGGGAGCCTGCAGACTCAACTTTAAATCTTGTATACCTGGTCAGCATAATGCTAAGTCAAAATACAACAATGCTTGTAGGAGCTTTTTTCTCTTCCTAAAGCCAAAGTCTATAGAAAATTGGCGCACGACTTGGTTCAATACATCTACAGCTGAATATAGCCTATTGAAGGCAGATTGCATGGCATGCATATTACTTAACGATGTTGAGTTTTCCATAATAAACATTTAACTATATAAATTTTTCTCAGTTAATGACTCTAGTACTCTATTTTTCCATGAATAGCATCAACTTGAGCCTGGGTCGCGGTACCAAATAAGATATTAGACAAGGATCCTTAAAAAAATAATTATTTCACGTTTTTTTTTTTTTTTTTTTTTTTTGTATAATTCATAGAAGCATGCAGCTTGTTTTGATTAGTAGTCATCACATAGCCTAAAACGTTTCTTAGATGATGCAACAATGAACTGAATTCATGTTCAAAATTAAGGAGTGTGTATTTTATTGCTTTTACAGTTGGATACTCAGGTGGCATTTGAATAACATTTCAAGCCAAAGAAGCAGTTAAATTCCGTGCTTTATATAATGCAGCTAAAACATCTTCTGTGAGGCTAAACGGTAATATAGTCTCTGTCTGTGAGGACTATAATATAGATAGTAAGTTGGTGTGAAACTTTGGCCAGCACGTGTTGGGGACTCCTGTTGTGTTATTGAGTTGTACACCGAAAGAGTCAAATCAATCTGTGGTCTATTTCGTCATATTTCCGCTTAATCATTGCATTTTCATCTTTATACATTATTCCTGTTTTATATCGTATTGGTTTTGACATTACATTAGGCAATTATTGTACCGTAGAGGAAGAGCAAAGGCTTTATCTATGCTGAGGTGGCTCTGAAAGTTTGGGAGTAACCTAAGAAGGTAGGGCCTATGCATCAGCTGTTTATTGCTGTTGTAGAACGAACATTATTTAATGTGTCATCAGTAGTAGTCACCTCTCCGCTACGAGTTTTCATTTTCGGTAGAATTTTTTTCAGCGATTTCAGGGTTGAGCAATGCAAAGAATAGATCAGTGTATGTCTCTGGATTTAAGGGTATGCTCGCCTAACCGTTGGACATTGCTGCACATCGATGCAGTCTTCATGAAGGACTTTCACTCTATCTGTGTGGACCGTTGAAACCTTACTAGTCCTGAGGTTCCTAATTTTTACCATTATATCACTGATCTTCTCTATTACCCTGTAGGGTCCATCAAAAACAGGTTGCAACTTTTTATTTTATTTTATTTTTGGTGTATGTTTGAGGAACACTCTGTCGCCAACGCTGATAGTTTTGATTTTTGTAGCTTTGTAGTACTTTTCCATTTCTTCTCTACCTTCTTCAGTGTAAACCTGGCATCTATCATAAACTTTCTTTGCAATTGCAGCCATTTCCTTTTCATAGGAGTCAATATCGTAAACTTTCCTTGCAATTACAGCCATTTCTTCTTTATAGGAGTATTATCATAAACGTTCCTTGCAATTACAGCCATTTCTTCTTTATATGAGTATTATCATAAACGTTCCTTGCAATTACAGCCATTTCCTCTTTATAGGAGTAAATATCATAAACTCTCCTTGCAAGTGCAGCCATTTCCTCTTTATAGGAGTCAATATCATACCAGGGCTGCTGAGGTTTATATTTTTTTCTAACATAGTGTAGGGCATACGAGGATCTCTAAAAATCCTCTCTCTGTCTCTCTCGATAAAAAGGGGACTCCTTTATGGTGCGATGATACGCAGCATTATAGGCCAGGGTGACTGCAAGTAAGTAACATTATCTCCCAAACGGACACATTTCCTAGAACCATTGTCCTCAAAATGTTAACAACGGTATAATTTGCGAGCTTTATTATTCCATTTCCACTTGTATGGTAAGCCGTTATTTTCGCGTGTCGCATAGGTATCTTCTAATTTATCTTCTGCATCACGGAATTAACGAACTCTGAACCTTGATCTGTAACAACTGTCTGAGGAACACCGTGTACACAAACAACATCCATGTACAGTCGACGACAGAGAGTAGTGTCACGGTTTTCAGAATGTTTAGCGTGGTGGCGGTATCTGGCAACTATACCACGGTGGCGCATTCACTGGTGATGTTAGTGACGTGCATCAGTGTGTACCGTGTGTGTGTGACCGTGAAATTATAATATTGTATAATATTATATTATATTATAATATAATGTAGTTAGAAATATACCATATTACATGAAATCAATTTAGAAATGCGATAATGAATGTCTTCTACATGATGGTGATGTTATGCCGGACGTATTACTTGGGTTCCGTGTCGCCGTCACAAGAC
Source organism: Eriocheir sinensis (assembly GCF_024679095.1). Classification (NCBI taxonomy): domain Eukaryota; kingdom Metazoa; phylum Arthropoda; class Malacostraca; order Decapoda; family Varunidae; genus Eriocheir; species Eriocheir sinensis. The sequence continues at coordinate 20,186,135 of NC_066531.1, read as the reverse complement.
TCCGTGGGAGGGAGATATGTAAACACTTCGCACAACTTCTGTAGTTTAATATTCTTCCTTAGTAGTACACTTCACTCGACTCTTCACTGGCCACTAGCTTACTATGACTCGGACTTGACTCTCTCGCCCTCTTCTCCTATATATATCGAGAACAGTACAGTCTATAATGTTACAGTATATTTTAGATCATACAAGAACATGTAGCAAAAATATATGCGAGTTGGCAACACTTCCCACCTGGCGTCTGGCCGCGCCCCTGGCGCGGACGCTTGCTCCCCTCCCTGCTCCCCCTGCTCCTCCCGGAGCCTTCTAGAGGCCCATGGACGCCGGGGGAAGCTTCCAGCACAACACTATCCCCCCCTCTTAATTGTGATCGTCCCGATCACGCACTTAACTATATACAAACATAAGAGAATTAATCAAAAACATAATAATCGCCGTATCGCTGTGGACGCCTGCGTTGTCTCTGTCTTCTGTTCGCTGCCTCCTGCGCGTCTGTCTCCTGGTGCGCCTCGTCGTCGTCCGCTTCTTGGGGTGTCTCTGGAACATCTGCCGAAGCCGGGAGGTTATCTCCCTCGGCTGAAAGGTCCAGAAGGCTTATGTCGTCGTCGACCTCCTCTTGGTCCTGGACGTCCCTTACGTTTTCGTCGGCTGCTGGGTGTTTGTAGTTGTTCCAGGTGTAGTTTCCCGGACCGCGGTACCTCCATAGGCGGCTGACGTGGACAACTTTCGGCTTGGTCCTTTCCGTTCTCCGGACTCGGTAAGTCACGTCGGAGAGGCGTTCTAGCACAGTATAAGGGCCTTCCCAGGGGTTCTGTAACTTCGGAGACTGTCCTTTCTTCCTCGGCGGGTTGTAAAACCAGACTTGGTCTACTTCCTTGAAGTCAACGTGGCTTGCCCTCATATTGTAACCGCACTTCATGGCCTCCCCGGATAACTTCAAGGCACCACGGACTTGATGGTGCACCTCTTCCAGCCGTTCCTCTAGTTGACGGGCAAAACTGGAGGCGTCCCTTGGAAGGCTTTCCCCAGGAGGCCTTCCTGAAAGTAGGTCCACCGGCAATCGCAGCTCACGTCCAAACATCAGCTTTGCCGGTGAATACCCCGTAGTCTCGTGGACGGCAGACCTGTAGGCCATGAGGAGCGCAGGCAGCTTCTGATCCCATGAAGACTGATCATTGTTGCACTGCTTGGCCAACTCCTGGCCCAACGTCCAATTAAACCTCTCCACCATTCCATCTGACTGGGAGTGCAGAGGGGTGGTCCGGGTCTTCTTTGATACCCAGGAGCTTGCAACACTCAGCAAGGACTGTTGACTCAAAATTCCTTCCCTGATCGGAATGGAGCTCGTTAGGCACACCGAAGCGACAGAAGAACTCCTCCACCAATATCTTAGCGATGGTAGTGGCTTCCTGGTCAGGGATGGCGTAGGCTTCCGGCCACTTGGTGAAGTAATCCATTGTGACGCAGATGTACCTATTTCCGTTCGTCGTCAGAGGCAAGGTCCCTGCTATATCCACTGCCACCCGTTCATTGGGGCTCCAACCTGGTATAGTTGCAATGGGGCACGGTGACGCTTCTGGGGCCCTTCTTTGCGCACAGCACACCTTACACTCGTGACACCATTCTTCCACGTCCTTCCTCATGCCAACCCAGTAGAACCTTTGGCGCAGGCGACTCAGTGTCTTCTTTACCCCAAGGTGTCCGCTGGTGATGCTGTCGTACATTTCTTTCAAGACTCCTTCCCGGGACTTCATAGGTAGCACCGTGGACCAGTAGTGGTCAAGACCATCATGAGAGACCCAGCGTCGCTGCAACACCCCGTTGCCCATCCGAAGAGTGTTACACTGAGTCCATTAATTCTGGTGGTAGGGCTTTCTCGAGATTACTTCCACCCAGGTCGCGTTGACGATTGACTCAGCCAATCCATAATTGGTCTCAGATCTCGGTCCTCCTGCTGCAGTTTTCCAAGTCTTCCCATGGCACTTCCGCTGTCTGTTCCACTGTAGTGCGGCGGCACATATTCTGGACGCTTTCCCTCTGGAGGCAATGTTGACACTCAAGCCTCGATGATGTCGTGTTGGACCGACTGGTTAAGTGTACAGCGTCTGTTGGTTTCGTCATCACCAGCCATGAAGAAGACATGGACAAACTTGGGCTCTTCATATTCTAGGGGGAGTAGACTGCCCATGCGGTGGTAGCACTGGCCTTGGATCTTGTAGGTAGTAACGAACCCTTGCAGTGAGCTTCTTGGTGGCACCAAAGGAAGTCATCATTAAGGCAGCATTGTACTTCCAGATCTTTCTTCTGAAGTTTTGGCTTGTGGGCTGTTCTCTGTCAGCAGCTTCTGCAGGATCACTGGTGCCTGAAGGGCCTCAACTTGACTTTTCCTCCAGTGCAGCACATGCCTGGAGCTTCTTGGCCACTTCTTTAGCTCTGCATTGGGAGCAAACTGTGTCCATCTTGCCAATTCAGACCTTTGGGCTGCTGTTGTAGTCCTTCTTGATGGCATAGGAGAAGGCCCATTTGAACCAGGTGATGCCCTTTGTATTTGCTCTCTTTTGACGTTCAGCTTCCAGGCGTAACCTTTGCTGTTCCAAGGTTTCTTCTGCTCTCCTTTGACGATGTGCATCTGCATTCTCCAGCCTTGTGTCTGCACGTTGTTCATCTGTTGCCCTTGCTCTGGTTCTTTGGTGGTGCAACCTATCCGCTTCTTGGCGGTTTTGTCTCTGCTGGTCAGACAGTGATGCCCTTGCTTCAGAATTGTAGAGTCTGAGAGCCTCCAAACGATGAGCACGGTCTGCCTCAGTTTCTCCATCTCATCTGTCTTTGCTGCCATTGCGAGCCTGAGAAGTTAATTTGCCAATGGAGGGACGTTCTGGAGGCATTGTGGAGGTAAGGATGAATCTACATGCAAAAGGAAAAAAAAAATTAAGTACTTTTGACGATTTTACTAAAAAAAAATAATAATAGGTACTACTTTTGCCATTTTTTTTAATAAAATAGGTGAAAATATAAAAAAAATGAAATTAAACAAAATTTGATACTATTGTGTGACAAAATACTTAAAGTAGTAATTTAAACCAAAATAACAAAATAAAATGTGACCTTACCATTAGGTGTAGCTGGAGGTTTGATGAAGCTGAGGATTCGTAAATGACTGTGAAAAGGGATTTAAATATTCGATGTGAAAATGAAGGGTTATTATTATTATTGTTATTATTGTTATTATTATTATTATTATTATTATTATTATTATTATTATTATATTATATTATCTTTATTATCTCTCTCTCATATAGGAGAAGAAGAAGAAGAAAAAAACTATTAAAACAAGAACAAGAAAAAAACGACCTCTATCTGTGGAAAATGATTATAATTGGTTTCATGCACTTAATTAATATTCCTTCCTTTACTGTTTTCTATTATCATATTACGAGTCTTATCATTTTCTCCACTGCATGAATATTGCACACATGTTTATTGTATTAATTCAAAATCACACAGTATGCGCTAACCACTCTTGCAGGAAGGCTGTTACAGTGGCGGACGACTCAATTCGAGGAAGGAAGGAAGGAGGGAGGGAGGAGGGGCGGGAGAGCAATTTATTCTCTTTATTTTTGTTCAAAATCTCATAATAGAAGGGTGTCGATCCAGTGCAGATGTAGCTAACAGATGTGGAGTAGAGGACCTGCAGGAAACAGCTCAGAGAGGAAGAACTTCGTTGTTTGTATGTAAAGAGGCAGGGGAGGGGAGGAGTGCTGGGAGTTGTGGAGAAAGGTGAGATAGGGTGTGTGGTGCAGATGTAGCTTACAGATGTGGAGTAGAGGACCTGGAAACAGTTTCTTTTTCCTTTTTATATATGACCTAAAGCGCCGGTAGGCTTTTTTTATTAGGGGTCTAATGGTGGGCCTGAGCCCGTTATGGTGCAGATAATTGTTTATAGTGGCGCAATTATTATTGGCTCATGCTGTCCCCGGAGATCTTTCTTGACTTCACTTGCATAGCATCTTCTAGAGTCCGGGTTGGTGGATAGTCTTCAGGACAGCATGTGAGTAGTCTTAGGCCCTTCGGCGGTGACTGAAGAAGCCCAGGTGGTTGGCGGCGGATTCCAACCCTCATCATCATCAAACCTGCGAATGCGGGGCCGGCACTAGCCACTCCGCCACCACCTCAGAAACATGGAAACATGGAAATGCAGGCAACATAAAGCCTAGTGACTCATTACGAGGTTGCCGGCTTTGGTGATTTAATCTGCTCGACAGCCACTTGGGGCCTGGGGAGCAGATGAAAGCACCTCGACATTGAGGAGCAGATGAAAGCACCTCGATATTGAGGAGCAGATGAAAGCACCTCAATATTCAGTTTACTCCCGACGCAGCGAGGTGAAGGTCGATTCTATATTTGAAGGTGTTCATAGTATTCGCATTTACTACTTCTGAAGGAAGATTGTTCCAGTGACGGATGACTCGGTTTGAAAAGAAACCCCTTCCGATGGGAAAGACTCCGAAGGTTTGGACATGTGAAGGTAGCAGGGATGGATAAAGTGCTGGGAGTTGTGGAGAGATTGGCAAGACAGGGTATCTAGTGCAGCTAGATGTGGCTAACAGATGTGGAGTAGAGAACCTGGAAACAGTGCTCAGAAGGGAGACTCCGATAGTTCGGACATGTGAAAAGCAGGGGAGGATACAGTGCTGGGAGTTTTGGAGAGATTGAAAGTAAAAGGAAGGAGACCAGTTGGTAGACCTAGGAAAACGTGGGGAAGGTGTATACAGGAAGACTTGGCAGTGATGGGATTGGATGAGCATCAGTCAGAAGACAGAGCAGAATAGAGGAGACCCATAAAGCGTCCAACCGCTCAGGAAGAGTGAAAACGGACGTTAAACGAAATTATGATGATGATGATGATGATATCTCATAATAGAAGAAGAAAATAACAGAACTAAGAACATTACTTTCAGCAACTTCCTCTGCATTGCGCCACGTAGGGCTACAGCAGACGACTTCGAGGAAGGAAGTATGGAGGAGGGAGGGAGAGGAGGGGAAGAGTTTTTTTTTTCTTTTAATTGTTCTCTCGTTCCATCTCATCCCTTTCATCCTGCCATGCACCACATATATACACTACTCTGTTACACTACTTTGCTTTATGATCATTTCACTTTACTTTTAGATTAAATAAGTTAACTTCCTCTGCATTATAAATTAGGAACAGCAGACGCATTATACATTAGGAACAGCAGACGCATTTAAAATTAGGAACAGCAGACGCTTTTAAAATTAGGAACAGCAGACGCATTATAAATTAGGAACAGCAGACGCATTATACATTAGGAACAGCAGACGCATTTAAAATTAGGATGAGTAATCACTTAAATTAACTTGAGAAACAAACAAAGATTAACATGATTCTGAGGGAATTAAACACCCGTTTATTATATATATACATGTCTGTACATCATCAAGACCCCAAGACCCAGACCAGACATTTCTTAGTTGAAGAATGGGGATAGTGAAGATTGTGTCGAGTCAGTTGAAGGGGTGGAATTTTTTGTTTTTGCATTGCATTGACACAACCCAAAAGGTTCCTTTTATCCCAATCGGAGATGATAGCAAGGTCTGAGGTTAAGGATTCTGCAGCCTCAGTCTTATAAACTAAAACAGATTTTTACGACAATTTCAATAATATGATTAATACTGACAAATGTGCCCTATGCGTAAACTATCATATAACATCGTAGACGCCATGACGCCAGGTTGCCAGAGCGCGATAATTCACACCTCAGTCTCGGGTGCCGCGACGAAAGCCAAGGCTGTTACACAGAGACGGCCTTGGCACAGCACAACTATAACTCCTCCTCCTCATCTCTCTCCTTTCCCTTCTCTCCTCTTCCTCCTCACTCAGGCTTAGTGATGCGGAAGACGAAGACGAGACCCTCCTTGCCACATAAATAGTCTGGGACGATGCGCCGCTCCACCTGAAGGAATTATAACCATCATCATCATGAGCCCCGCCAGACATCAGCCTCTTATATTTACCAACTTCCGACTTCAAATATGTCTCCTGGGGCTCAATAACTAGATTCATTTATATCTGTCGTTAAAATAGTTAATTCCTGATGTTTCTTGGCAATAGTTAGGTGTCAAAAAACGGTAAATACGATGCTCTGAGTACGATAATCTGGCAACGGTGCTCCCTACCTTCTTCCACTTCCCGTCCGCCTCCAGCTGGTCCATGTAAGGCTCCAGCTTGTCCTTGTAGGAAGGCACGGTCTGCAGGAACTCATGGCGCATCACGATGATCACGAAGCCTCCTGGAGTGCCGGAGAGGAGGACCTCAGTTAATCATTGGTGCATACGCTACGGGCGCGTCGTCTAGCCCACCTTAGGAAGACCGCCTCAAGGTTTATTCCATGCAAATATGAAGTCTCTATGTAGGCTCTTTCCCATCCTAAACGGCGCCTAAGTTCGCCTGTTTGAAAGGCCTCTAGTAAAAGTTGCTGGGATTACCATGAACTGTTTAGCGATCCTATAGTAGGAGTAGGTAGAAGAAACCTACCGAACGGGTGTGACCTATTCTCGGTGAGGATATATGAGAAGCGAGGAGGATGCTTAAGCCCTCCAAAGACCCATCCCATGTCCTCACTAACCGTTTCCCTTTGTCTCATCAACACCAGAGAGCAGTTCAGCAGTCTCTCTAAAGACAGTTCCTCTCTTTCTACACCACACTACATTCACACAACACACACACCTTGAAACCTTGAACCTGCTCCTTATCAATTTCTGCAACATTCGTGGTCTTCGTTCTAATTTTCATACTGTGGAAACCATCTCTCCTCATCTAAACCTTATTTTCTCTTCCTCACCGAAACACAGGTTACTGAGGCTACTGACAGCAACTTCTACTCTGTTCCCTCCTACTATCTCTATCCTAAATTTTAATCCTAAGCTGGATGTTGCACCTACGTGTGCAACGACATCACTTGCTCTCGTGCCCACGACCTTGACTCTTCTGAATTTTCCACCATCTGGCTAAGACTTTATTGTCGTTCTATTACTAAATACATCTGTGCTGTTTATCTCTCACCTAACTCTACTAACTATGTAAAATTCTTTGACAGCACAGTTGCTGTCCATATACAGGGGCCTTGTCCGCCCTCGTATGGAGTATGCATCTCACGTGTGGGGGGGAGGGTGCTCCACTCACACAGCTTTTCTGGACAGCGTGAAGTCTAAGGCTCTTCGTCTCATCAGCTCTCCTCTTCCAACTGATAGTTTTCTACCTCTTAAATTCCGTCGCGATGTTGCCTCTCTTTTTATCTTCTATCGCTATTTTCACGCTGACTGCTCTTCTGAACTTGCTAACTGAATGCCTCCTTCCCTCCCGCGGCCCTGCTGCACACGACTTTCTACTCATGTTCATCCCTATACTGTCCAAACCCCTTGTGCAAGATTTAACCAGCATCTTCACTCTTTCATCCCTCACGCTGGTAAACTCTGGAACAATCTTCCTTCATCTGTATTTCCTCCTACTTACGACTTGAACTCTTTCAAGAGGAGGGTATCAGGACACCTCTCCTCCCGAAATTGACCTCTCTTTCGGCCACCTCTTTTGATTTTCTTTTTCTCAGGAGCAGCGAGCAGCGGGTTTTTTTTATATATTATTTCTTTTTTTTGTGCCATTGAGCTGTCTCCTTTTTTGTAAAAACACTTTCACACTCACACTCACTCACGCACGCACGCACGCACGCACGCAGGCACGCAGGCTCACTTACTCACTCACCGTTCTTTGCGACGCGCACAACGTCGTCGAGGCCACTGTGTGAGATGTGACCTTCGCCCATACCGCCCGAGGTGACCACCAGGTCGTATGTGTCTGAGAGAGAGAGAGAGAGAGAGAGAGAGAGAGAGAGAGAGAGAGAGAGAGAGAGATGTAAAAGAAAAATACGTATATTAATCTTTACATATGAAACAACAACAATAACAATAATTCCACTCACACAACTCTCCTGGACAGAGTGGAGTCTAAGGCTCTTCGTCTCATCAGTTATCCTCCTCTTACTGACAACCTTCTACCTCTTAATTAAATTCCGCCGCTATGTTGCCTCTTTTTCTATCTTTTATCGATATCTTCATGATGACTGCTCTTCTGAACTTGCTAACTGCATGCCTCCCTCCCTCCCGCGGCCCCGCTGCACACGACTTTCTACTCATGCTCATCCCTATACTATCCAAAACCCTTATGCAAGAGGTAAACTCTGGAACAACCTTCCTTCGTCCGTATTTCCTCCTGTCTATGACTTGACATATTTCAAGAAGAGTGTATCAAGACACCTCTCCTCTCGAAATTGACCTCTCTTTTGGCTACTCTTTACTTTTATCTTTTATGGGAGCGGCGAGTAGATGGCTTTTTTTTGTACTATTCTTGTTGCCCTTGAACCGTGTCCTTTGATGTAAAAAAAAAAAAAAACTACTAATACCTTTGGGCACGGTGGAGTGTCCGCTGCCGATAAACTCCAGGAAGTCGTTGGTATAGATGCCAGTCTCCCGCTGCTTCATCATGCCCTCCGACGGGTCCACAGCGTCTATGTGCCTGTGGGAGCAGCTGTAGTAGTTGTAGTAGTAGTAGTAGTAGAAGTTATAGCAGTTAGTAGTAGTTGTTGGGAATCAGTAAATTTACCCTACCCAACAGTTAGGTCACTCGCAAAGTGAATAACACACCCGTCAGACAATCCCAAACAAACAAGTGCTTACCAGCTATTAGGTAGTGAATTTATCCAACAAGCACCTCCAGACAGCCGAACAAATAATAATCCTACCGGATCCGTGTAGTAAAATCTATCTGTCTCAAATAACTGTTGGGGGCACTTAGCTGAGAAGCGGGTTTCAAAAGATATTGTTGTATCTGAAGTCTCGTTGCCGGGTGTAGTATCCCTCAGTCAGGTAATAGAAGTCACACTGCGTCCGAGTTAATGGGTGGGCTGCAGTGCCTTGGTTTTTACTTTGTGAAGGCCGGTGGTGGAGTGAGAGAAAATCAACCACGTGGGTCTGAAGCGATATTTTTAATTTCTCTCGCCAGATGGCGTGGCTTTCCTCTCTGTTTCCATAGGTTAAATTATCCTTGCTCTTTAATTTTAATTCAGCAAGAACAATTAGTTATTATTTCATGAAAGGAAACACTTCACTATTGTTATTCCTTTCATGGTAAATGTGGTTAGTCTTCAGGCAGTGAATAAGTTAATTCTGTCTCGGTTTGGGAGCCGATGACCGAAGTATTCAAGTACCATCCAAGGCTTATTTGAGCTCAGACGATACTCATAGTTGGCTTGAACTCTCGGCCCGAGACTAGTTCCATAAGGGAAATAGTTAATTTGTCTAGTCCCCCGGTTAACTGGCCTAATTCCTAACATAGTATAGTCTATCGATTTTAACTTGAGCCCTTGGGCGCGACACAAGGATTCCCCACGAGGCCGCGCTGGTGCCACATCACTCCATTACTCTCCTCAGAGAGGGTGGCTACCTCTCTCTCTCTCTCTCTCTCTCTCTCTCTCTCTCTCTCTCTCTCTGCATGGCTGCGCAGGGCGCAAGAGTGAGATCTACTTCATATGTCTATTGTGGCGTAACGTTGAATGGTGCGGCCTGGCGCCTGTTGCCAAGGTCCGTCAGGCGGCAAAGTTGCATGAGCCACGTTGCCAAGTGATATGGAAGGTTTACTGAGTCGTTGTCTTTCCCTCTAATCCCAGGTCGAGTGCCCCAGTCTGCGGGATCTGCGAGAGCAGTACCTCTCCCGGTGTCGTGATGTACATGTGAATTTTTCCCTTTCCCTAATGCTGGGTGAAAAGGCGTTCACCCCTGGACATGACGTCATGGGGTATCTGCAGGAGATGGGCATCCTCCATCTCTTGTAGGGTCTCTTTATAGAAACTTCTTTGTATTTCACTAATGCATTTTTAATAAACATTTTATTATATTTTAAACTAGTGCTATATCTGAATGGACCATTTCAAAACTATCTTCCTAATAATATTTATCACCCTTAGATTATTTTAATTATTTGCCTTCCATTTTATTACCCCGGTGCCATATGACCAAGATGTTGCGGCGCCATTAAAGAAACTCTAAATCAATCAATCAATCAATCCCTCTAATCCCAAGCCATTCATAACACCACGCAGTCGTATTATGAATGTATGTAAATTCCATAAATAGATAACGTACAGACTAACAGTGAGACAAAACGTCATGCGCAGGTCATCGCTAGATCTGTAAACAATGGGGGTTTCCCCGGGCCAAATCACAGGGCTCACTTTTAAGTTAGATTTGATGGACTATAGTAATGCCGCTCCTGCCCGCTCCCAGTTCCCACCCAGCGGCCCTGCCTCAACACAAGCAGCTGTAATTTCCAACACATCATCTTCATCTCTTGGCGTTAGACTCGTGTTGAGGCTGAGGCACTGGCAGGCAGGAGGGAGTGGACTGGAGGATATTTAAGTATGGTGACCGGACATCCCCCTGTCTGCGGCCCTGCGGCACCCACCTGAAGCCTTCCCGGTGGAGTTCGCGGCCCACGCAGCCCGTCCCAGCGGCCACGTCCAGCACCCTGGCCTTAGCTCGCCGCTCCGGGGGTACCCAACGCAGCGCCTCCTCCAGCGTGATGGCGGGGCCACGGTACCCGCCTTTCCAGATCATCTAAGGGGACGGGGAAGCGGGTGATTACAGGTGGGTACCCCAGGGGCCGCATCACTTCACTCCCGGACCTCAACGAGTAGTCGCCGGTTTAACGCAAAATCATTCCAGCGATACCCCATGATTCTGCGTAGGCACTTGGTACCGAAGGCATATCTCTCTCTCTCTCTCTCTCTCTCTCTCTCTCTCTCTCACCATCTCCTCGTAGTTCTCGGACCACTCGTTGTAGCCGACCACCATCTCCTCCGGCGTGACCCCCGGCCTGTGGACTTTCGCGATCACCCTCATTGCCACGTCGCCCCGACTGCCGCCCTCAGACACTATCCTGCAGCAGGGAAGAGACAGAAGAATCACAGGCAGGGCATGAATACAGTACAGTACAATTCCTTTATACATCCTTTATATATTTACGAAGGTAGGTACAGTTTTCTAGCCCCGCGCCGCACTCCTCGCTGATTTGCCGGCTGGCTCTCAAGCTCCACCCACCTCCATGGCAAGTGTGGCCCGCCTCTCTCTCTCTCTCTCTCTCTCTCTCTCTCTCTCTCTCTCTCTCTCTGGAATGGAAAAGACTAAGCAATCACATAGTTAGTGCAGCGACGGTAGCTTGGTTTGAGTAGACTGGATAGCTACATGGACGAGGATGACAGGTGATAGTGAGGTGTGGTGCAGTAAGGCTCCGGCTTATTGCACGGCCAGCTGAAGTTCACCTCTCTCTCTCTCTCTCTCTCTCTCTCTCTCTCTCTCTCTCTCTCTCTCTCTCTCTCTCTCTCTCTCTCTGTCTCTCTCTCTCTCTCTGTGTGTGTGTGTGTGTGTGTGTATGAGAGAGAGAGAGAGAGAGAGAGAGAGAGAGAGAGAGAGAGAGAGAGAGAGAGAGAGAGAGAGAGACTCGTGATCAGGGTGTTATGAATGAACTACACACACACACACACACACACACACACACACACACACACACACAGGCTTCACGGTCTGACGTTAAGCCTGGAGCAGTTTGAGCCCGCTCAGGGCGGATTATTTCCGTTGACTAGGAGTGGTTACTATCCCCCCTTGAGCAAAGGGGATGGGGTGTGTGGTGTGTGAGGTCCTGGCAGTACCCATAGATCGACGATAAAGAGCACTTGCTCATGTCGGGAGGGTACCTGCTGCTGGCGATTACGAGACCAACGCGTGATCAGGTCGTGGTGAATTACACACACACACACACTCACACACACACACACACACACTTTACACGTGTCAATTCCTGGCCGGCAATACACCCGCGACGATCTAGCGGCTAGACCGGCCGGGAGCATCAAGACGTAAACTGCAAGTAAATGCAAGGGCATGAATTCACCCCAGACACCCCAAAAGGCTACTACCATATTTTAAAACCACAATGAGTTTGGTCCATCAGCCTAATATTGTAGAAATACTTTAAGTAAACGAGTTTTATCAAAAGTAGTATTGATTGATTGATTGATTGTTTATTGTTGCATTTAACAACAAAGGAGAAGGGAGGAACATGCCATCCCAACCCCCAGGCATTACATAGCGTGATTATATAATACACGAAAATAACCGTTCCTTATACCTCCTTCGATATCTCGCAAAGAGATAAACATTTCCCGCAATGTTGCTGCCACTCTCTCAAAAGTTGTTTTGCGCAGACTCTGCTTCTTGTAGAGCTCATCTTGTGGGTCCCACAAGTGTCGATGCTGTCTCACTTCCTCTAGCAATGCCACCTCGGCCTCCCGGCTCCATATCTTGTTATCTGCATCTGTCATTTCTTGTTTTATTGGCGCCGACATGTTGTTTACCTGGCCGCCAGTCGGCAATACAAGACGGACACGCTCAGCTGCAGAGAACTTGCCGCGAGAAGAGCTCCCAGACCCAGACCCAGACCAAAAATGCTGCCGCGCCTGTATTGCCAGCCGCGAATTGCCAGGTGTAAAGCCGCCTTTAGAGGTGAGGTTCGTGATTTAAATGGGAAGAGATCGCAAGAAGAGAAGAGGGAGTTTTTTTGGAGAGTAATGGACATGAAAGTGAGAAAGTAGTTCATAGGGTCGAGAGGAAGAAGGGAGTAAAACTAACAGAAAAGGAGGAAGGATGGAAAGTGACATATACGAATATTAATGGAATAGTTTCATCGTAGATATAATTAACGACTATTTGCGAGACAAAGAACCTGATATTGTGGGGCTGACGGAAACTAAGTTGTGACCCAATTGAGGTGGTGGGGATTGGAGAAGGTGCAAACAACATATGGAGGAGAGACAGAAAGATAAAACAGGGAGGAGGTGTGATGTTAATGGTTAAAAAAGGCATTAGGGTGGAGGAGGTAATTGAGGGTGAAGGCTTGACAGAGGTGTTGAAAGTGAAAATTGTGGGTGCTGAAGGAAGAAGGAGGCATTATGTAGTAGGGTATGTGCCCCCATGAACAAGCGTATGGGGTTGCGGGAATATAAACAAATGATACAAGAGACGGTGAGTTGCAAGGATGAAATATTGAGGGCGTGTGAGAGAATACTTATAATGGGTGATTTCAACTGCATGGAGGTGGAATGGGAGGATTGGGAGACGCAGAGAGCAGACGAGTCGTTGGGAGGAAAACTACTGCAACTGGCAGTGGAACATGTGCTGACTCAGTAGATCAAGGAACATACCAGATTCGGGAAAGAAGGCGAGGCATCAAGACTAGACCTGGTATATATTTAGTAAGGCGCCGGAAATAATAGAAAATCTTAACGTAGATTGTCCAATAGCGAAGAGTGACCATGAGGTTGTGGAATTTGAAGTATCAGAAAAGAAAACGATTGACCGAAAAGAAAATCACAAAATTGGGAGAAGCAACTACTGTGACTTTGTTAGCATGAGAACCTTTTTTGAAAATGCAAATTGGAGTGGGCTGTTCAAAGCCAAGAGTACACAGGATAAGTGGGAGGCGTTTTTAAAGCTATACAAGGAAGCCGAAAATAGATATGTCCCCAAGGTAACCAAAAAGGATGTTGGTAAAAAGGAGTGGTTTAACAAGAGATCCGAGATAGTTAGAAAGAGAAAAGAGGAAGCTTGGAAGGGATGGAGGAGACGAAGAAGAATCAACTCGTGGAACGATTTCAAACAAGCAAGGAATGAATATACAAAGATTAGAAGATAAGAAAAAAGGAAATATGAAAAAGATATAATCGACAAGTGAAAAGACCTACCCAAACTATTTTATAGACGTGTGAACGGCAAATTAAAGAATAGAGAAAAAATCGATAAACTGAAAATGGATGAAACCACATATGAGGACCCAGCAAAGATGGCAGAGGTGATGAATAACAGCTTCCATAGAAGTTTACAAAAGAAGAATTTGTACAACCCCCGGGCCAGGAAAAAGGAAGGGTTATGCAAGAGATTCAGTTAACGGTGCAGGAGGTCAAAGAAAGTTTGAACAAATTGGATGTAAGAAAGGCGACGGGGCCGGATGGAGTATCAGGGTGGATCTTGAAAGAATGTAGTGATCAACTTGCAGAGAAACTGCACTCCAAAATGAGTGCCTCTCTGAGTGAAGAAAAGGTACCACAAGATTGGAAGAGAGCAAACATAGTACGGTACCGATTTTTAAGGGAGGCAAGAGAGAGGACCCATTAAATTACAGACCGGTATCACTCACTAATGTGGTTGCGAAGATATGTGAGAGACTGGTTAAAAACAGGTGCCCGGATTTCTTAGAAAGTGAGAAAATTATATCGGTTTTCCATCGAGAGAGAGAGAGAGAGAGAGAGAGAGAGAGAGAGAGAGAGAGAGAGAGAGAGAGAGAGAGAGAGAGAGTGCACACGTTCACACGTGAATGCTGATGAAGGAGCGGAACATCAAAGTCTCGACTCTAGATAATACGCCTCGTCTTCTCTCTGGTGTTATTATTTTGTAGTGATATCTTGGTTTAACATGTGTTACATACACATGCTACATTTATTTTCACCTCTTAATTATGGATAAAGCCTCCCTTACACTTCTTGAATAGCAGTGAACCTCTCCGCCACTCACAGCCGAACACGACGAACATCGTTTATTCACAACAACACTTGAGTAGCACTACTGCGACGTTGCCGGTTGGAGGGAAGGCTTACCACATTGGGTACAGGAACTCATTTCCGCAAATGTACCAGGAACATCAACAGATCTCTCCTCCTGAATTTTGCAAAATCCGGAAAGTTGAGAATTGCGGGTTCCTGGTACCAGAGACCAGAGCTTTTTTATTTTTTTTTATTTTTATATTGCGGCGTATTGCGCCGGTAGGCTTCTTCCCGGTGGATCCTGATGGTCGGTCCAAGGCTTCTTTCCGGTGGGTCCTGATGGTCGGCCCAGCCCGTTCTGGCGCAGGCGAGTGTTTATAGTGGCGCCATCTTGCATTGGCTCATGCTGCCCTCCCAGAGCTCATCTTTGATCCTAGAATCTAGAGTCCGGGTTGATAGGTGGTCTTCTGGACAGCATGTGAGTAGTTTTAAGCCACTCGGCGGCGGCTGAAAAATCCCAACTTGGTGGCACCAGGCGGGGATTGAACTTGCGTCCTCCTGAACACGGAGCCGTTACTCTGACGACTCAGCCACCGCTGGACTTGATATAGCGATGCCGGAGGTGTAGCTAAGGAGATTGACCACATTCTCGTAAATACTCGTTGGAGGATCCTTCAGAACTGCAGGGTTTACCGGAGTGCTGCGTTCTTTGCAACTGACCATGGGCTTGTTGTTGCAACATTCAAGCTTCATGTTAGGTCAAAAAGAATCTCGAGATGCAACACTACTGTGTTCCATCTCGAGAGGCTGAAGGACCTGGCATGTGCTCAGGAGTATGCAGTGACGGTCTCAAATCGGTTCGATGTGCTCAGCACCCTGGAAGACCCTGTAGAACTGTGGAATACCTTCAAACGTAAGACTCTGCAAGATGCCGAGGAGTGCACTGGAGAGCGCCCGAGATCTAGGAGTGCCTTTGCCTCGGTGGAGACGTTGGATAATATTGAGGAGAGTCGCGCTGCCAGACTTGCTGGGAAGCGGGATCAATACAGGGCTCTGTCGCGTAGGACTAGAGCTCTCCTGAGGAGAGACAAGGAGAGGTATGTCAGGAGTCTCGCTGAGGAAGTCGAGGGCCATTTAAATGCGAATGACCCCCGACCTGCTTATCGAGCCGTGAAGATGCTCCGCTCCAAGTCTCCCTCTTATTAGGTGAGCACTATCCGAACAGCTGACGGCTGCCTCGTGTCTTACATGAATGGGCAGAGGGCACGTTGGGCTGAGAACTTTGAGCAGCTGTACATGGTGGACTCTCCACGTCGGCAGCTTCCAGTTGCTGGGTTGCAAGTGGTGGATGCTGACCCACCCATTGACGAAAGTTCACCCTCTCTGGTTGAGGTCAAAGAGGCTGTGGCTAAGTTGAGGGGTGGGAAGGCACTTGGCATGCTGTCCGGATCTTCAATCAACCTTAACTTCAGCAACTTCGGTCAAGAGGAGCATGGGCCAAGCAAGTCATACATCACGCCAGCCACCATAAATAAAATTAGCTTGCGCCACTAACAGGCTGGGGCCGTCTATAACGCCCCTCAAAAAACCGTACCGGCGCTACAGACAGCACAAAAAAGTGTAGCAAATCTGAGGCATTCCAGTGGAAAACAAGTTCGCGGTCCTCGGCCTGTGTTTCTGGAGTGACGGGAGGAAATGTTGTGGGCAGCCCGGCGTGGCGATAAATCTCATCAATGTATTTTAGTCTATCCGATCCTGATCTGCGCATGCGCAGAACCCAATGTTTACTATCACAGAGTGTTGATATTAGTTTGTCCAGGCAAGATGGCGGCAATACAGCATGCTAGTTTTTATGAGAGAATGGCCAAATTCCAGGATGACATTCAAGGGTTATCACATTTATCACATTTACCGACATACAAGGGGTATAGGTTATTACATTTATTACATTTACCGACATACAAGGGGTATAGGTTATCACATTTATCACATTTACCGACGTACAGGGGGTGCAGGTTATCTCACCAATCACATTTACCGACGTACAAGGGGTGCAGGTTATCTCACTTATCACATTTACCGACACAGGGGAAGGTGGGGCAAAACGGCACCCTTAAGGTTTCACTCCAGATTTTGCATCAATTTTGTAGTATATTCAGATATAGCTGGAGTTTTTGCAATCTTTATTCATCATTAAACAAAATAAACTATCTTTAGAAGAACTACTTTGGATCCTTTACTCATGAATTAAAAAAATAAAATAGCCACAAGTGGACCATTTTGTACTACGGTCGGGGCAAAACGGACCTCACGTATGGGGCAAAATGGCCCTCATATGGAAATGCTTGGTAACATGCCAAACATACGTTTTGACAGATAATCACATTAGAAAGATTACTTGACAATACTAAAATAATCTAGTTCTTATTCCATTAGAAAACAATTGCTCTTAGGCTCAGTAGCATGAACAACAATGAATTCCAAATGAAAAGTGATATTACCTTCCTGAACATCAAGTTCTTATTCCATTACAAAAATAAATGATTTGTGGCTCAATAGCATGAACACCAATGAACTCTCATGAAACTACTCACAAGTGAAAGTGAAATTACCTTTCTGAACATAAAAGTTCTTAATGCATTACAAAAATAATTGTTCTTTTGCTCAATAGCATGAACAACATGAACTCACAAACGAAAAGTGATTTTACCTTCCTGAACATAAAATTAATATTCATATAAAAGAAACAGAGAACACTTTGTCCTTATCTTTGTTCACTGAAGTTGTGAGTTAGTTAGCAGCAAAAAATAATTATTATTGTTAAGTGGGCCGTTTTGCCCCAAGGGTAATGAAAATGTTAACAACAATCTCAGCGGAACAATGGCGGTGCAGAAAAATGTTTCAGTAGTCAGACTCATGCACAGAGTAATACCAAAGAATCATGCAATAACACATGAAATTATGAGTCACAGTACTCCTATAAACACGATTTTATCAGACCCTTACCAATAGATCAGCTGGTGATAAAATATTCTGGGATTTTTCACACACAAACAAACGACGGCGTCCAAACTTGCCCCGATGTTGCAGCTGACTAATGAGCCGAGGAGTAAGTCCATATCATTATCAATAGCTGGCAGAAGCTAAAAACACAGAAAACGGGGTGGTCCATATTACCCACCTATGCCATTTTGCCCCACCTCCCCCTACAAGTGGTGCAGGTTATCTTATTTATCACATTTACCGACATACAAGGGGTGCAGGTTATCTCATTTATCACATTTGCTGACATACAAGAGGTGCAGGTTATCTCATTTATCACATTTACCGACATACAAGAGGTGCAGGTTATCTCATTTATCACATTTGCTGACATACAAGAGGTGCAGGAATCAACTTTCATATTTCACGCATTTTCCAAATTCAAAACATACGTCATCATTTACTTTCATAAAAAAACAAATATAAACTCGGGTGGGACAGATCACAATAAGTAAGCGAGAAAAGACATGGTACCGTGCCGAAAATAATCCGCCCTGTGTATGTAAACAAAGTCCGCGCATGCGCAGATCAGGATGGGATGTTCACCCATAGCGGATCGTTGGCAACACTGCTTACATCACAATGGCCGCTTCCCCGCTCCAACCAAAACAAATGTAGGCTATGCCTTTTCACTGATGTTCTAATGCGATTCTGTTGATTTCTCGACCTCATTTGAAATGCATATTAGTCGATTTCATGCTCCCCCCCCCCGTGTTCCCACAGGTCCCCCAGGATCGTTTAGGGAAGGGGATAGGCATAACTTGAAAAGAGGCGTAACTCGAAAAGTAGACATTTGCGACGGAAATGAGGAACAAAATCACGGAATTCTCTACATCTATCAGCAGAAAAACATGAACCACGTGATAAAATCGTTGGTTGGGTGAAACCGTAAATTGACCAAAAAAAGTTACTGCAAAATAATAGCCTACTATACATATCAGCGGCGGACAAACGCTGTTTTTCGCAAATATCTCCTAAACGATTCGTTGGATCAGTATGATATTTCAGTACACTACCTTTAACACCCGGACCTAATTTATGGCTGATATACCATATTGCAATGTGTGTTATGTGAGGAGTTTACTGACTGATATTAAGCCTAATCCAGTCATCATATCTAAGGTGTTATACAGAATCGGACGAGTGTGGGGTACTCGTCTAACCCCTCCACCAACGCCCCGAACAACCCCCAGACCACTCCTTCCCTACCCCAATGTCGCAGTATCCCCCTCCTCGTTTCCCTCTTCACCCCCCTACTCACACCATCCCCCTTCCCCAGCCCGAGGCTATGACTTAAGCAGAGGCAGGGTATAACTCATTGACTGCCGATGCGCATCCAGGTGTTGTACAGTAATTATCAACGTGAAATACGTCTTTCCTCCATGGAATTGTACCATGCTCTTAGTTAATAATCATATCTATACATATACACCTACATAACATTCTAATATATAATACAGTGATGGGAGAAATAGGGAGGGACATAAGAGTGATGAGGGAGGCGAGGAGCTAGGGGCAGAAGAGGAAGGACAATGAGAGCGAGAAGGGGGAGAAGTAGTTGTGGTTAGGAATAGTTTGGGAGGGTGTTGGGGGGGGGGGCACACTTTCCTTCGAATGCGTCAACATGACTCGTCGGGTTTGTGTTATTTTCCACGAGTAAACTCCTCACATAACACATATAGTAACGTGGTATGTTAGCCATAAATTAGGTCCGGATGTTAACTGTAGTGTGCTGAAATGTCATACTGATCCAACGATTCGTTTAGGAGATATTTGCGAAAAACAGCGTTTGTCCGCCGCTGAAATGTATAGTAGTTTTCTTAAATGCATAATAATAACTTAGTATTCGTAAATGCAAAGTAATGGCTTAGTTTCATAAATGCAAACGAATCGCTTAGTATTCTTAAATGCAAAATAATAGCTTTGTAATTCAATTCACAATAGCCTACTAGTTTCCTAAATGCGCCGGCTGGCATGAATGAATCGTTTGTAAATATGTTAATACAAACCGTTACCATCGAAAACATGGACAGAATAATTATCAAATACTAAACTAATCACCAGCAATTTGCAACAAAAGTAAGACTAATACATACCAGAGTAATTGAGGATATTCTCGGCTTCCAATATTTTACTTTTCAATGGAAGAAACATTTTTTGATGTAAAAACTGACAGACTCTCCACAGGAACGTCTCGCTACTACCAGAGACACGTGGTGACTACTGGTTTGGTTGTGCAGCATTAGAGCTTGATGCAATCTGTGATCACGTGATCGCAAGGGGTGGTTCATCTTACCCTACGGTTCATCTTACCCCACTTTCCCATACTCGTATTACAGAGGTATCTGACACAGCCGCACGACGCGCGGGGAAGATAACCTACCCCCCTTTTCAAGGCCACATCACTCTAGCTTCCTCACCCGCAGGCAGAGCTCGGGTCAAAATTAGGGCCGACATGTGCTGTTAAACCACCATTTACTTCTATAATCTTGGCTTTACCCTAGAAACAAGCAGTTTCAAGATTGCAAAGGGAAGGGTTTTCAAATAAGTTTGTCTTCAGTAATATAAGTGAAGCCATGCCCATTCCCGAGGTGTTCCTTCAATTGTAGGTTCTTCCCTTTTTCATTTTATTCAGAATTTTTCCTTAAAGTGCATATAACGAACAGCACATCTTTGATTTAGTTCCTCATGGGTGCAGTTGCAAAGGACGGGGATGGATGGACGAGAGTGAATGGGAAGATGGGTAAGGCAAGGAAGGGGATGAATGAAGAGAAGGGGAAGGAGTGGGTGGAAACATGGAAACATGGAAATGCAGGAACAGAAAGCCTATTGGCTCATTACGAGGTCGCCCGCTTGGGTGATTTAATCTGCTCGACCGCCACTTGGGGCTTGGTGAGCAGATGAAAGCACCTCGATGTTGAGGAGCAGATGGAAGCCCCTCGTTATTCAGTTTACTCCCGACGCAGCGAAATGACAGTCGATTCTATATTTGAAGGAGTTGATGGTATTCGCATTTACTACTTCTGAGGGAAGATTGTTCCAGTGGCGGATGACTCGGTTTGAAAATAAACTCCTTCCAATGTCTGTGTTACATCGACTCAACTGAATGGGTAAACCGATATTTCTAGTTCTTGAGTTGGTTTGCAGTTCGAAGAATTTGGAGTAATCAACGTTATTGAACTTTTTTAGATACTTGAAGACTTGAATCATATCCCCTCGTAGGCGTCTTTTCTCCAATGTAAAGAGATTGAGTCGCTTGAGTTGTTCCTCGTACGGTTGAGCCCTGAAGGTTGGAATCATCTTTGTGGCGCGTCGTTGAATCCTTTCCAGTAAAGCAATGTCCTTTCTGTAATTGGGAGACCAGAACTGCACTGCATACTCGAGGTGCGGTCTTACCATGGAATTATACAAGGATAGCATCACGTCTGGTGTTTTACACTCGATTTTCCTCGCTATGAACCCTAGCATAATGTTGGCCTTGTTGTATGCTGGCCTTGTTGTATGCTGGACATGTCGCCGAATGGCCAAGACTATTCGGGGACATGTCCCCGAATATTCGGCGAATAAATCACGACACGGCAAACGGGTCGCGGTGGGAGGTGTACACGGGGGTCTATCTATCTATCTATCTATTTATGGATTATCTCTCTCTCTCTCTCTCTCTCTCTCTCTCTCTCTCTCTCTCTATATATATATATATATATATATATATATATATATATATATATATATATATATATATACTTAAAAAAATAATAATATAATAAAAAGTAAACAAGAAAATTTGAAAAACAAGAAGAATCATGAATATATAAAATAGGTATGGAACTAACATTTTCATTTATTTCATAATTAATTTACTATTGATTTCTTTATTTATTTCTTAATATCATTATTCTGCCATTATTTAACCTTTGTTTCATTTTCAGTTATTTAGATTTATTTCTTCTTTCAGTTACTGGTTTGTTTACTGATATTACGTAAACATTCATTCATTCTAAAATATTTGTAGGAGAGCAAAACAAAAACAAGTCACATTTATATATTTTATTACACATACTATCATACATATTACCATACATATTACCACACATGGTATTTACTCGCCCACAATTGTGTCCTGTCAGGCCACTGCTCCCCGGGTGTTGTAGTAGTCCATGAGGTAGGCGCGGATTCCCATGCTCTTGTATGCCACATGGGCATCAGATGATCAGCTGTCAGAAATCTTGGCACTGTCGGAGAATTGTCCCCGACATGTCGCCGACACTTCGGGGACATGCGAAGACAATTCGGAGACTTGTCGCCAGTTTTTCCGCGACAAAAAAAAAAAAAAAAAAAAAATTCAGATTTTGAGCTCGGCGACTTGGACGCCGAATAGTCGGCGACATGTCTCCGAACTGTCCCCGAATTGTCTTGAGCATTCGCCGACATGTCGCCGAATGGTCACGAACTGTAAGAATCTTGGTCATGTCGGCGAACCGGTCGCCGAATTTTTTCACGAATTGATTCGGCGTCAAGTTCGTGGCCAAAATTCGGCAGTGTATTTCGGGCTTAAGGCGTCTCCTAGAAGTGATAATCAAGACTAAATCAAATAACAGAGCAGTAGCAGAAAGACGTCGCACTGCTATTGCCCATAGTATAATATCTGCTGTCAGACCTCGTTCATTCATATCACCAATTTTGCTAGGAATATCTGTGTATATTAATAGAAAACTGGAGTCACGTCAACTCATTGATCTTCTCGGTAGTTTATCTTTTGCAGATAACTACAGGGAGGTTCAAAGACTATATGATGCCCTTTTACCAAAAGGAGAGCAGTTTTTTTACCTTTCTGGAGATCTAGTCAATTTTATTTTTGACAATGTAGATATAAATGTTCGCACTCTAACATGTCATGGCACGTGGCATACCATGGGTGGCATTGCATGTGTAACCCCAGCAGCAACAGATCAGGTTTCATCTCTGCTACAAAGGTCCACCAGTATCAGATCTGTAGTGCAGATGGGACAGTTCAGTCATGTGCCCATAAAGCCATACAAAAAACCTAAATCTGCAAGACTGAAGTCAGTCATAATTGACCCACCTGAACCCCCTCAACCACTCCCGGCCCTGTTGAACCTGGCTAAATCACTGGATAGTATATAGTTTGCTAGTTTTTCCCAAGCTATTCCTGCAGCAGAGTGTCCTTCCTGGAGTGGATTCATGCAGGTGGCAGTCACAGGGGACAATAATCATAAAAGCAAGATAGAAATTCTTCCATTCATCAACCAAGCTCCATCTCAGCCATCAACCATTTTTGGGAAAGTGTCTTGTGACATTTGACCAGCCACTGTATATCAAAGCTGTTAAGGCCTCCCCTGAGCTCAAGAACACAATAGTCAGGCTTGGTGGGTTTCACCTTCTGATGTCATTCATGGGATCTATTGGCTACATAATGGGCGGTAGTGGTTTGGAGAGTCTGTGGCAGACAGTCTATGCGCCAAACACAGTGAATCATATGGTGACAGGGCATGCATATGCAAGAGCTCTTCGTGCCCATTTACTCACAGCAGCTGCTCTTGTGAGGATCTTACTACAGACACCAGGTTGTCTGATTGGGATGGATATCAGTCAGTTTTGCTCTGTTCAAATAATGCTCCTTGCCAGGGAGTGTGACATGAGTAGCATTATGAATGAAGAGGTAGTTCAGCAGCTGACTCACATTTTACATGATCTCATGGCAGATGCTGCTAGACAAAGTCGTACAGGAAAGTTATGGATCCAGTATTTAAAGCAGGTGCAAGTAATTATGCTCTTTATCAGAGCAGAGCGCACAGAAGACTGGCATTTGCATCTTCATGCTGTGAGTAAATGATCCCGATATGCCATGCAGCAGGCCATACTGCTTATGCTAAATCATCACGTTTGTATCTTGACTCAATGAAGAAGCTACCTGAAATCATGGGTGAAACTGAATTTCTAAATTTCTCCAAGCATGGTTACTTCACAATACGGAGAAGTGATACATTTTGGAATGGGAATTTTACAGACCAAATAATTGAGCAAGAACTCATGAGATTATTGAAGACATCTGGTGAACTGGCTCGTGGTAGGGGAATAACTGATAGCACTGTGACCAAATGGGTCTTTGTAACTCCAAAATGTGTTCCTATCTGCAATGCACTGGAAAACTTCTGTGGTGTTCATAACAGCACATCAGACCAGCATGCTGATTTACGTCCATCCAGAACAGCACGTGACAGTCAGGATTGTGAAACTTTCATTAATTGGCTTTCTACACATTCCCCGTTCTCATATCAAGGGTATGAATCTCTTGTATGTATTTCTACTGGTGAAGTTGCTAATACTGCAGCAAATGCTGATGAATCCTACACAGTGGGGAAAGCTGGAGCAGAAGCAATGACAGGACACAACTATGCTGATCAGAAAATGAAGCGAAAAGACAGGGTTTTGTCAATCAGCAGCGCTAGATCTCAAGTTTCTATAAGAGGACAGAGTGTGGAAGTCAACGCAGCCGTTGTTTTCATGCGTGTGACATGTATTATGGAGCATCATAAAGAAATGCTGGATTTCCTTTGTTATGAATTTGGGACCCACCCTCCCTCCCTTTTTCATCATGGGATGATGCGCAAAAACATCAAAAGTGTCCTTGCCATTATGCTGAAGTCAAAGGTGAATGGCCAGTTACAGATTCCCGAGAACTTACAATTCATTATTGATGGTGGCCACCTCTTACACAGTGTAACTTGGTCATGTGACGCTACATATGGAAAGGTGTGTGACACCTATGTGACACATGTTCTTAATCATTATGGAAGGGGCTCAGCAATCATATTTGACGGAATGTTGGATGTGTTTCATCAGCCTTCATCAAGTCATGAAGAGGTGGCAAGAGTTGGAGAACAATTTCTGCTAAAATTGTATGGGGCAGTTCAGTCCACCTCTCTGGATATACTTCGGTATGTACTGTACATGAGGCAGGTTGGTAGAAAATCTGTGTACTCAAGTGGAGTCAACTTAGAGAGCCTGCCACCAACATCAGCTGCCACCAAATATCATTCATATCGGGCCTACTTAGCAGTGCAGCAGTGGTCCGGAAATGAGCTGGCACCTACTGAATGGGGATGGAAAGTACAAGATGGAAGGTTGCTTCCAGTTGCAACAGACCAACCTGTGCCACCTGATCGGGTGTTGCGAATGATCTCATGTGGCTGCATAATAGGATGTGGAAAAAATGCAGTTGTTATAGAGCTGGGCTATTTTACACTGAGATGTGTTCCTCGTGTATTGGGAGGACATGTAACAACAGCCAATCCATAGATTCAGATGAGGGTTGAAACTAGAATTGTGTTGTAAATATTATGACATAAATGTACTCACATTTGGTACCTGCCAGACTGGACCAATGGTTTCTTTGTTGTATTATTTGCTTCTTGATATATATGCTGTATGGATATGCCTTTCTATGTATTGTATGGTTCACAGTTTGTAGCGGTTAGCATCCTACTGAAATTGGATTTCGTTAAATTAATCTTGTGCCCTTTTTGTGAACCAGATTACTTATGGTAGTTCTGCAATTTGGCAGAATAATTTCTTGAGACAGCACATGGTTATTTTGAAAGTAATGCTTGGATTGAATTTCGAACGGTATATTTACACTCCTTGCCCACAAAAACATGGGGTTAGACCCCAAAATAATCTCTCTCTGATGAATAGTAACAAAGTTATTACATTTTTTGTGTCTTTTGGTGTCTGGTCGACTCATCAGCGGTCATCTTGGATTGTGAATTTTCCACAGCCTGGATTTTAGGGGACTTTGTACCATGTTACTAGATAGATTTCCTGAAAAACATCAGCTTTCTACATTTTTTTTCCCGGTTCAACACTAATGCTCCTGGGCTATTAGAAATCTAGGCTATTTTGCATTTAGGAATACTAAGCTATTATTTTGCATTTAGGAACCAAGGCTATTATTTTGCATTTAGGAATGCTAAACTATTATTATCCATTTAGGAAAACTAGGCTATTTTTTTGCATTTACGAATACTAAGCGATTATTTTGCATTTATGAAACTAGGCTATTATGTTGCATTTACGAATACTAAGTTATTATTTTGCATTTAAGAACACTAGGCTTATTTTGCAGTAACTTTTTTCTTAAGCGAAGTAATTCTCTCTCTCTCTCTCTCTCTCTCTCTCTCTCTCTCTCTCTCTCTCTCTCTCTCTCTCTCTCTCTCTCCACTTCAGGAATTCCACCTACAACACTGGTTTCCTCACATCCTTAAAAAAATACCACCATCTCTTTTATAAATTCTTCGTGGACTTATGAGTGAATAATGTATTACAGATAGCTATTCAAAACTGGTGTCTAATATAAGCAACAAGGAGCATGAAATTGGATAAGAGGTAAGGATAATAAGTAAAAAAAAAAAAAAAAAGTATATCTATAAATGCACTCACCGCGAAAGAAATCAGTCCGGAGATGCATTAGGCTAATATTTTTAGTCTCTCTCTCTCTCTCTCTCTCTCTCTCTCTCTCTCTCTCTCTCTCTCTCAAGCAACAGTGGCTTTAAAAAGCAGAGACTGAGTGGGCAGAAGGGATGTTAGTGTCGTGTTTTAGCGGTGCTTAAATGTTTTATATATATTATTGATACTAAAACGAACTGAAATGAAAATGTGACTTAATGGGTCCATGCGCATTACCAGTGGGGGGCTACATGCAAAATTTGGTTAGGCTAGGTAAAAAAAAAATAAAGTCAGGACGCCTTAATTTTGTTTTGAGAGTTTGCGCGCCTAATATTTAGGCGGTTCCGCCGACATCCGTCAAGGATACAGAGTCTATGTCATGACCCAATATGAGTTAGTGTAATTTTCACTTCATAAAATTACCTACCACTCCCGTGTTTGCCAGCATTGCTAATGTGCATCTTTTATTTGCAACCAGCTCTGCCACAAGGTTGCAATCATTTTTGTCATTCAGCTTTATGCTCGTGCTGACAGTACTTAACCTGTTTGAGTTTGGTCTTCGTGGCCGTCTCCCTGTTTTTATTCAGGAGTTTTTATCTCATCGTCTTTTACGGGTTAGAGTGGGGAGTACTCTTTCCGAGGTTTGTCCACTTGAGGATGGTGTACCACAGGGAAGTATTCTCAGTGTTGCGCTATTTGCTGTGGCTATTAATGGAGTCGTTGGTGTCCTACCTGATTGAGTTCATAGCTCCTTATATGTAGACGATTTATCCATTTCGTTTTCTGCGGCAAGGATGTCGTTGATTGAACGAAAACTGCAACTGACTATTAATAGAGTCTCCAATTGGGCAAATACGCGCGGCTTTCGATTTTCGTCCTCAAAGACAGTAGCTATGCATTTCTGTCGTCTTCGAGGCGTTCATCCGGACCCTGACTTATATCTTGGTAATAGGCGACTGTCCTGTGTAGAGACGACTCGTTACCTCGGTCTTTTATTTGATAGCCGCCTAACCTGGGTGCCTCATTTACATTACGTTAAGGCGGCTTGTCAGAAAGCCCTGTCCCTCCTTCGTGTTTTAGCTCATACCTCTTGGGGTGCAGACAGGGACACGCTACTCCTCCTCCACAGAACACTCATCCTTTCCAAGTTGGAATATGGCTGCGAGGTATACTCCTCCGCCAAGGAGGCTCACCTATGCGTGTTGGACTCAGTACATCCGGGGTCCGCTTGGCTACTGGTGCATTCCGGTCTTCACCGATACCTAGCCTCCTCGTGGATGCTGGCGTCCTGCCTCTGGATTTGAGACGCCAGTCCTCTCTATTCCGTTGCTGGTTCCGCGTCCAACGCCTTCCAGAATCAGTTCCTTTTGTGTCAATTTTGAGGGATTCCCGTTCGCCTGCATATGATGAGCGACCTAGTCTCCCTAAACCTTTTGGGTTTCGGGTAGCGTCTGCCATGACACCGTTGTCTTTCCCTCCCATTCCTATCTGCCCTTATCGAGTACGTAGGGTTGGATACTGGCAGTTGCCCGGTGTATCCGTGTGTTCTCCCACTATAGATAGTAAGAGGGATTTACCACCATATGCGTCCCGAGCCTTATTTTTAGAGCATTTCACTGAACACTCGGACTCCATCCCTGTCTTTACTGATGCCTCTAAATTGGATGCTGGAGTTGGCTTTGGTGTTGTGTTCCCCTCCTGTCGGGGAGGTAGTCTTTCTTCTGTTGCTTCTGTATTTACTGCAGAGCTGTCTGCAATAGTCCTCTCTTTACAGATTATTTTTACCCTTCCTGTGGACTCTTTTATGATTTGTAGTGATTCTCGCAGCGCTCTTTCTGCGCTGGGCTCCTTTACTCCCTCTGTTAATCCCCTAGCTTTATCTGCTCTCGAGTGGTTGTATTTGCTCACCAACAGTGGATATCGCGTTGGGTTTTGTTGGGTTCCAGGACACGTTGGCGTACACGGGAACGAACGAGCTGATGGACTTGCAAGGGAGGCAGCAGCTAGAGCTGGCCCTTTCTAGTGCTGTCCCATGTACAGGTATGTTTCCAGAGATTCGCAAGGCAATTCTTGCCAGTTGGCCGGAGAGGTGGAATGCTCGGGGTGCGACTTCCAAAATGGGAGAGATTACCAGGACTGTGTCTCGTCCTTGGTCATACGAAAGTGTCCGTGACCGTCGCTCGCAGACAGCCTTGACCCGTCTTCGGACGGGTCATACGCGTCTAACACATGGTTACCTCATGTCCCGGGGAGTGCAGCCTTATTGTGATGACTGCTTGGTTCCCCTGACCGTGCGGCACTTGCTGGTCGAGTGACCCAGTTTGGGGGACCTGAGAGTGCGATACCTGTCGCAGTGTCGGGGAGAAGACGGATCATTCCGTCTCTCGCTGATGCTGGGAGGGAGATGCCTTTCCCCGGGACATGAGGTACTTCTCTGTATGGAGAAGGCTGGCCTTCTTCATGAGTTATGACCGTTTTCTGTGTGATTTGTTTCGTCTCGTTTTGTTTGGCTTTGCTCTTAGTTTACTTTTTTAGGTTCCTTTTTTAGCCCTTTTAGTTTAGTTTTTTTTTTTTTAGTTTTTTAGTTATTAACACATTGAATGCGGCGCCATATGACCCTGGGTGTTGCGGCGCCTAATTTAAATCAATCAATCAATCAATCGTACTGACAGCTCCTCTGATCTTGCTAACGACATACGTCATGGGCACTTTGCATTGCTGCAGTGTTATGCTCAGTGAGCTACAAAGGTATGTGAAATTTTCCAAGATATCAATGTTCTTTACACATGCATAAACACACATAACTTTTTCATCCAGTGAGCTTCCAAACATTTGTATCTTAGTAGTGGCAAAGGTGACCTGCATTTCCAAAGGCTTTGCCTTCTCGTGTAGGGCCTGTAGACCCATTACCAGAGCCTCCAGCAACTTGATGAAGGTTACTGCATCATCGGCAAAGCCAGATCAGTGACCTTGGCATTACCAACAGATGCTCCACAATGACTTTGCTCCACAACTCTTCCTAATACTCAGTCCATATAAGTGTTGAAAGCAACAGGGGAAAGAGACACCCCAGGCTCGCTTGTGTTTTCAGGAAAGAAAAGTTGGATACGCCCCTCCCCAGCACACATTTCACAGCACACTCTGACTCAGAGTAAAGACCAGTTAATAGAGTAATGATCCTTGAAGGAATCCCACAACGTTGCCGGAGAGTGTTTCGCGATGCACTGAATCAAATGCCTTCTTGAGATCGACTTAGGCTGCAAGCGTCCCTTGTCGAACCTCACGTTGACAGTCCACCAGTTCACGACGGTCAGTTATTGACTTACAAGGCGTAAACCCAGACTGCTCAAGCCTCGTCAACTTCACCAATGCTTGACACTGACCAGTGAAATACCACTGTAGTTGTTACAATCAGGAGGTACTATTGTACCAGATTACAATATTGTAGTTCAAGACCTCATGCAACTCGCGGATCATGCATGGGCTCACCTCCTGATTTGATGAGTTCCATAATGATGTTACAAACACCAGTTACCTTTCCAGACCCAAATCTTGCCACAGCCCCTCCGATTTTCTTCAGAGAGGCTTTTGCCAATGGGTGGATCAACATTTACTACTACTACTGTTGTTACTATTGGTTAGGGGCTGCTCAATTTGAGCATCTGCCGTGAACAGCTGCTCAAAGTACTCACTCCAAAGCGCTCTCTACTCATCCATGTCACAAAGGTACACAAAGTAAGAACAAACAACAGCAGACCTGCTGGTCCTTGCGAGGTTGTTTGTGACAAGCTACACTAACTATCTAACTAAAGGTGGAAGATGAAGGACAGCAAAGGCGATGACATTTTTGTCATTGACGAAGCAACCAGTTCTCTTTGGATATCGCTTGCTTGAGAGAGAGACCGAGAGCAGAGGTTCTTCAGTGCTCAGTAGGCAGGTCAGAGGTCATTTGCACTGAAATGGCCCTCGACGTTCTCAACAAGACTGCTGCCATACCTCTCCTTGTCTCTTCTCAGATTTACAGAGACTTACATAGATACCCATACCACATACCCTATCGTCCAGACGATAGTCTGTTTCATTTCATCTGTTAATCAACAGAGCGGGATTTTCCATGGACGTGGTACCTGCGCATTTCTAGTTCGGGAATACGTGAAAATCAACTGTTGTGATAGATATTCAAGCTATTTTTTTCAATAACATATTTGAATGTTTATGTATACAAAAAACACCAGTCATATGCATCGATAAATATAGTGTAACATACAAACCCCCATACATTCCCCCA
>NC_066531.1:20024520-20155576 GCF_024679095.1 Eriocheir sinensis | reverse complement strand
TGTCCGTTGATTAGCACTCGTTGTTTTCTGTCGGTGAGCCAATCTCTTATCCACGTGATCGGATTGGCTCCAATGCCCGCCGTGTGCAGTCTCTTAAGGAGTCGCGCGTGCGGTACCATTTCGAAGGCTTTCTAAAAGTCCAGGTATAAAACATCACTGGGGGTGTGGGCATCCCAGTTCTTATATATACCTTGGAAGAACTCTAATAAATTCGTTATGCAGGAGCGCTTGTTTCTGAAGCCATGCTGGGTGTCGGAGATTATATTATAGTCTTATATAAACTTGACAAGTTTGTCTCTAATAATCTTTTCGAGTATTTTCCTCCCATTGATGTCAAACTGTAGTTTAATGCAACGCTTCTATCTCCAATTGGTCCTGCGAAGCCATGTGGCCCACTTGTTTTACCATCGAGTTTTTCAAAAAGGTGACGTAGAGACAGCTGATTGCCATGGACCTGACAGATGAACCAAGGCCGAGGAGCAATACATCCATCCTATACGTCTGCCAAAGAGAAGATGAGCTATCACCATACTTCAGGTGCCCCAGCAGCTTCTAAAAAGTGTTATATGCTCTTTTGAACTTGCTTTAACTCTATAGCAAACTGTTTTAGCCCCTGCTGCAACGAGTTTTACTCGTTATCCCTATACTGCAAACCAGTGGCAGGTGAATAACCAGCATCTCTACTCCTCCGTTCCTTACACTGGCAAACTCTGCGACAATCTTTCTTCATCTGTATTTCCTCCTGCTAACGAGTTGAGCTCTTTCAGGAGGAGAGTATCGGGATGCCTCTCCTTCCTAAATTGACTTCTTTTTTGGCCAATCTTCTAACTCTTTTTTTAGTTTTTAACTCATTGAATGCGGCGCCATATGACCCTAGCTGTTGCGGCGCCTAATTTAAATCAATCAATCAATCGATCCATTGCATGGATATTGCACACATGTGTCTTGTATTAACTGAAAATCACACAGTATGCGCTAACCACTCTTGCAGGAAGGCTGTTACAGTTGCGGATGACTCATTTCGATGAATGAAGGAAGGAGGGAGGGAGGGAGGGGGCGGGAGAGCAATTAATTATCTTCTTTATTCTTTGTTCCATATCACATAATAGAAGGGTGTCGATCCAGTGCAGATGTAGCTAACAGATGTGGAGTAGAGGACCTGCATGGAAACAGTGCTCAGAAGGGACAGACTCCGATGGTTTGGACATGTAAAGAGAGCAGGGGAGGACACAGTGCTGGGAGTTGTGGAGAGAATGGTAAGATAGGGTGTCCGGTGCAGATGTAGCTTACAGATGTGGAGAAGAGGACCTGGAAACAGTTTTTTTTCTCCTTTTTTACATGTGACCTAAAGCGCCGGTAGGCTTTTTTTATTAGGGGCCTGATGGTGGGCCCGAGCCCGTTATGACGCAGACTAATGTTTATTGTGGGGCAATTATTATTGGCTCATGCTGCCCCCCGGAGATCACTCTTGATTTCACTTGCATAGCTTCTTCTAGAGTCCGGGTTGGTGGATAGTCTTCAGGACAGCATGTGGGTAGTCTTAGGCCCCTCGGCGGTGTATGAAAAATCCCAGGTGGTTAGCGGCGGATTCGAACCCTCATCATCATCAACGCTGCGAAGGCGGGGCCGGCACGCTAACCACTCCACCACCACCTCAGAAGGGAAAGACTCCGATGATTTGGACATGTGAGGAGAGCAGGGGAGGATACAGTGCTGGGAAGTTTGGAGAGATTGGCAAGACAGGGTACCCAGTTCAGATGTAACTAACAGATGTGGAGTAGAGGACCTGGAAACAGTGATCAAAAGGGAAATACTCCGATGGTTTGGACATGTGAAGGGAGCAGGGGAGGATACAGTGCTGGGAGTTGTGGAGAGATTGGCAAGACAGGGTGTCCAGTGCAGCTAGATGTGGCTAACAGATGTGGAGTAGAGAAACTGGAAACAGTGCTCAGAAGGGAGACTCCTAAAGTTTGGACATGTGAAGAGCAGGGTAAAAGGAAGGAAACCAGTTGGTAGACCTAGGAAAACGTGGAGAAGGTGTATACAGGAAGACCTGGCAGTGATGGGATTGGATGAGCATCAGGCAGAAGACAGAGCAGAATAGAGGAGACCCATTAAGCGTCCTACCGCTCAGGAAGAGTGAAAACGGACGTTAAACGAAATGATGATGATGATGATGATGATATCTAATAATAGAAGAAGAGAAGAAAATAACTAAGAACATTAAGTGACCTGTGGAAAGGAATAAAGCACTTCTGCTACTCTCGTATACGTTCAGTTCACTCCCGACGCAGTAAAGTGACTGTCAGTGGAAATGGGGTTGATCGTTTCCGCACTGACTACTTCTGCGGGGAGGCTGTTCCAGTGGCGGACGACTCTGTTCGAGGAAGGAAGTATGGAGGAGGGAGGGATGGGAGCGAGAGGTTTTATTCTTTTCGTTAATCTTTGTTCTCTCGTTCCATCTCATCCTTCCACATGCTCACTGCCACATATACTTCACTGCTCTGTTACTTAACTTTACTTTCAGATCATTTCACTTTACTTTCAGATTAAATACGTTAACTTCCTCTGCATTACGCCACGTAGGGCTACAGCAGACGCTTTTAAAATTAGGAACAGCAGACACATTTAAAATTAGGAAGAGTAATCACTTAAATTAACCTGAGAAACAAACAAAGATTAACATGATTCTGAGGGGAAGTAGGCACCCGTTTATTATATATATACATGTCTGTACATCATCAAGACCCCAAGACCCAGACCAAGCATTCCTAAACGTATACTATAGTCGCAGCACATGAGTCTGAGGTCTTCGTTATCGTGCTCTGGCAACTTGCTATTACACATGCACACACACATACAGTTACATAATCAGCGATCTTATTTTTTTTTTACAACAGAGGAGTGGCCGAAAGGTAGAGAAGAGCTGTGTGGGTGGAGCCCCTCACACGTGCGATGCATACCCCATACGAGAGCGGACAAGGCCCCTGTATATGGATACCAGCGGTGCGGGGGAGAAGAACTGGAGGAGACGATACAGAACGCCCAACCTCGAGGAAGCTGATTTAGTGAGAGAAGAGATAAGAAGTTTCCAGTTAAGATTTCGAGTTAAGGACAGACCGAGGATATTTAGTTTTGAAGAATTATAAGGTGACGTCTGAGTGTAGTTGAAGAATAGGGGATAGGTGTTTGGAAGATTGTGTCGAGATGATAGGTGGATAAATTAGGGTTTTGAGGTATTGAAAGACAGAAGGTTCCTTTTATCCCAATCGGAGATGATAACAAGGTCTGAGGTTAAGGATTCTGCAGCCTCAGCCTTATAACCTAAAGCAGATTTTTGCGACAATTTCAATAATATGATTAATACTGACAAATGTGCCCTATGCGTAGACTATCATATAACATCGTAGACGTCATGATACCACGATAATTCACACCTCAGTCTCGGGTGCCGCGACGAAAGCCAAGGCTGTTACATAGAGACGGCCTTGGCACAGCACAACTATAACTCCTCCTCCTCATCTCTCTCCTTTCCCTTCCCTCCTCTTCCTCCTCACTCAGGCTTAGTGATGCGGAAGACGAAGACGAGACCCTCCTTGTCACAGAAATAGTTTGGGACGGTGCGCCGCTCCACCTGAAGGAATTATGACCATCATTTCAAATACGTGACCTTCTCCCCCTGGCCAGCTCCTGACCATCTCCTTATACCAGTGTGTCGTGACAGGCGCCCATACAGTGAACAGCCCCGCCAGACAGAAAACTTGATTAGAGTAAATGTTTTATTGTACCAACGTTGCCAGATAGTTGTACTCAGCCTCTTATATTTACCAACTTTCGACTTCAAATATGTCTCCTGGGGCTCAATAACTAGATTCATTTGTATCTATCGTTGAAATAGTTAATTCCTGATGTTTCTTGGCAATAGTTAGGTGTCAAAAAACGGTAAATACGATGCTCTGAGTACGATAATCTGGCAACGGTGCTCCCTACCTTCTTCCACTTCCCGTCCGCCTCCAGCTGGTCCATGTAAGGCTCCAGCTTGTCCTTGTAGGAAGGCACGGTCTGTAGGTGCTCATGGCGCATCACGATGATCACGAAGCCTCCTGGAGTGCCGGAGAGGAGGAAATCAGTTAATCATTGGGACATACGCTAGGGGGCGCGTCATCTAGCCCACCCTAGGAAGACCACCTCAAGGTTTACTCCAGGCAAATCTGAAGTCTCTATGTAGGCTCTTTCCCATCCTAAACGGCGCCTAAGTTCGCCTGTTTGAAAAGCCTCTCGTAAAAGTTGCTGGGATTACCATGAACTGTTGCGATCCTATAGTGATGGTTCTACACGTCTGTCACGATCTTCAACGGGAAAACCCGGTGAATCTTCTCAGTGGCCTTGGGAAATAGTCGTGGCGGAAGATCGGCACGCCCAGGAACAATGCTAACCTACGGGTCCTCGCACGAGTATCTAAACTGAGGGTCCAGCTTCCAGCGCCTTCACCCACTCAGCGGACCTTGCAAAACACACACACACACACACTCTCTCTCTCTCTCTCTCTCTCTCTCTCTCTCTCTCTCTCTCTCTCTCTCTCTCTCTCTCTCTCTCTCTCTCACACACACACACGCACTCACACACGCACTCACCAGAGCCTTCGCACTCCTACTAACCATGAACTTTACATTTCAGCCCGGAATCGTGCCAAATGTATTCTCCGAATTACCAAAACCTCTTTCATCAATAGAAACTGTCAACAACTTGCTTTTTTTCTAATTCTTCCCGTGACTTCTGGCACTTAGCCAATAAGATCTCCACCACTTTCACTTCTTCCTCTTTCCCTCCTCTCCATAACACTTACGGGAGCACTGCCGTCTCATCTATCTCTAAGGCTGAAGTCTTTGCTCAAACTTTCTGTAAGAACTCCACCCTGGACGATTCTGGGCATATTCCTCCTACTCATACCCCCTCTGACTCCTTTATGCCTGTTATTAAGATTCTACATAATGATGTCTTCTATGCCCTCAACTCTCAGAAGGTTTATGTACCTGATGGAGTGCCTCCTATTGTCCTTAAAAACTATGCTTCCATGCTGACACCCTGCCTGGTCAAACTCTTTCGTCTCTACCTATCAACATCTACTTTTTCTTCCTACTGGAAGTATGCTCGTTCCAATCCCTCAAACTATAGCCCTGTAGTTTTACTTCCCTGTCTATCTAAAGCTTTTGAATTAATCCTTAACCAGAAGATTCAAAAGCACCTTTCCACTTATAACCTTCTATCTGATCGCCAGTATGGGTTCCGCAAGGGGCGGTCCACTGGCGATCTTCTTGCTCTCTTAACTGACTCTTGGTCATCCTCTCTTAGCCGATTCGGTGAAACTTTCTCAGTTGCGCTAGACATATCGAAAGCCTTCCATAGAGTCTGGTACAATTCTTTGCTTTCTAAACTGCCCTCTTTTGGATTATATTCCTCTCTCTGTTCCCTTATCTCAGTTTCCTTTCCGGCCGTTCTATCTCTGCGGTGGTAGACGGTCACTGATCTTCCCCTAAACCTATCAACAGAGGTGTTCCACATGGCTCTGTCCTATCACCCACTCTCTTCTTGTTATTCATCAATGATCTTTCCATAACAAACTGTCCTGTCCACTCATACGCCGACGTCTTCACTCCGCATGATGCAACTTCTTTTATTAGAAGGCCATCCCAACAGGAAGTACACGACTCCAGACTGGAGGCTGCAGAACGCTAAATCTCAGACCTTGCTATCATTTCCGATTGGGGTAGAAGGAACCTTGTGTCCTACAATGCCTCAAAAACTCAATTTCTCCACCTATCAACTCGACACAATCTTCCAAACACCAATTCCCTATTCTTCGACAACATTTAGCTGTCACCTTCTTCAACACTAAATACTCTCGGTCTATTTATAACTCAAAATCTCGAACTGGAAACTTCATATCTCCTCTCTCGCTAAATCAGCTTCATCGAGGTTGGGCGTTCTGTATCGTCTCCTCCAGTTCTTCTCCCCCGCACTGTTGCTATCCATGCACTGGGGCCTTGTCCACCCTCGTATGGAGTATGCATCTCACGTGTAGGGGGGCTCCACTCACACAGTTTTTCTGGACAGAGTGGAGTTTAAGGCTCTTCGTCTCATCAGCTCTCCTCCTCCAACTGATAGTCTTCTACCTCTTAAATTCCGTCGCGATGTTGCCTCTCATTCAATTTTCTATCGCTATTTTCACGCTGACTGCTCTTCTGAACTTGCTAACTGCATGCTTCCCTCTCTCCCGAGGCCCTGTTGCAGACGACTTTCTACTCATGCTCATCCCTATACTGTCCAAACCCTTTATGCAAGAGTTAACCAGCATCTTCACTCTTTCATCCCTCACGCTGGTAAACTCCAGAACAATCATCCTTCATCTGTTTTTCCTCCTGCCTACGACTTGAACTCTTTCAAGAGGAGAGTATCGGGAGAGGAGAGTATCAGGACACCTCTCCTCCCGAAACTGACCCCTCTTTCGGCCACCTCTTTTTTTTTCTTTTTTTTATAGGAGCAGCAAGTAGCGGGCTTTTTTGTGTGTGTTTATTAGTTTCCTTTCTTTGTGCCCTTGAGCTGTCTCCTGTGTTGTAAAAACACTCACTCACTCACTCACTCAATCACTCACTCACCGTTCTTTGCGACGCGCACCAGGTCGTCGAGGCCACTGAGTGGGATGTGACCTTCGCCCATACCGCCCGAAATGACCACCAGGTCGTATGTGTCTGAGAGAGAGAGAGAGAGAGAGAGAGAGAGAGAGAGAGAGAGAGAGAGAGAGAGAGAGATGTAGAAGAAAAATACGTATATTAATCTTTACATATGTAACAACAACAATAACAATAATTCCACTCACACAGCTCTCCTGGACAGAGTGGAGTCTTAGGCTCTTCCTCTCATAAGCTCTCCTCCTCTTACTGACAACCTTCTACCTCTTACATTCCGCCGCTATGTTGCCTCTTTTTCTACCTTCTATCGATAACTTCATGATGACTGCTCTTCTGAACTTGCTAACTGCATTCCTCCTTCCCTCCCGCGGCCCCGCTGCACACGACTTTCTACTCATGCTCACCCCTATACTATCCAAAACTCTTATGCAAGAGGTAAACTCTGCAACAACCTTCCTTCGTATGTATTTCCTCCTGTCTATGACTTGACTTATTTCAAGAAGAGTGTATCAAGACACCTCTCCTCTCGAAATTGACCTCCCTTTTGGCTACTCTTTACTTTTATCTTTTACGGGAGCGGCGAGTAGCGGGCTTTTTTTTTTGTACTCTTGTTGCTCTTGAGCCGTGTCCTTTGATGTAAAAAACAAATTACTATAACCTTTGGGTACGGTGGAGTGTCCGCTGCCGATAAACTCCAGGAAGTAATTGGTATAGATGCCAGTCTCCCGCTGCTTCATCATGCCCTCCGACGGGTCCACAGCGTCTATGTGCCTGTGGGAGTGGCTGTAGTAATAGCAGTAGTAGAAGTTATAGCAGTAGTAGAAGTTGTTGGGAATCAGTAAATTTACCCTACCCAACAGTTAGGTCACTCGCAAAGTGAATAACACACCCGTCAGACAATCCCAAAGAAACAAGTGCTTACCAGCTATTAGGTGGTGAAGGTATCCAACAAGCAACTCCAGACAGCCGAACAAATAATAATCCTACCGGATCCGTGTAGTAAAATCTATCTGTCTCAAATAACTGCTGGGGGCACTTAGCTGAGAAGCGGGTTTCAAAAGATATTGTTGTCACTGAAGTCTCGTTGCCGGGTGTAGTATCCCTCAGTCAGGTAATAGAAGGCACACTGTGTCCGAGTTAATGGGTGGGGTGCAGTGCCTTGGTCTTTACGTTGTGAAGGCCAGTGGTGGAGTGAGAGAAAACCAAACACGTGGGTCTGAAGCGATATTTGGATTTATCTCGCCAGATGGCGTGGCTTTCCGCTCTTTTTCCATCGGTTAAATTATCCTTGCTCTTTAATTATAATTCAGCAAGGACAATTAGTTATTATTTCGTGAAAGGAAACAATTCACTATTGTTATTCCTTTCATGGTAAATATGGTTAGTCTCCAGCCAGTGAATAAGTTGATTCTGTCTCGGTTTGGGAGCCGATGACCGAAGAATTTAAGTACCATCCAAGACTTATTTGAGCTCAGACGATACTCATAGTTGGTTTGAACTCTCGGCCCGAGACTAGTTCCATAAGGGAAATAGTTAATTTGTCTAGTCCCCCGGTTAACTGGCCTAATTCCTAACATAGTATAGTCTATCGATTTTAACTTGACCCCTTGGGCGCGACACAAGGATTCCCCACGAGGCCGCGCTGGTGCCACATCACTCCATTACTCTCCTCAGAGAGGGTGGCTATCTCTCTCTCTCTCTCTCTCTCTCTCTCTCTCTCTCTCTCTCTCTCTCTCTCTCTCTCTCTCTCTGAATATCTGAGCAGGTCGCGAGTTTGATAACTACTCCATTTGTCCATTGTGGCGTAACGCTGAATGGTGCGGCCTGGCGCCTGTTGCCAAGGTCCGTCAGGCGGCAACGTTGCATGAGCCACGTTGCCAAGTGATATGGAAGGTTTACTGAGTCGTTGTCTTTCCCTCTAATCCCAAGCCATTCATAACACCACGCAGTCGTATTATGAATGTATATATATTCCATAAATAGATAACGTACAGACTAACAGTGAGACAGAACGCCATGCGCAGGTCATCGCTAGATCTGTAAACAATGGGGGTTTCCCCAGGCCAAGCCACAGGGCTCCATTTTAAGTTAGAGTCGATGGACTATAGTAATGCCGCTCCTGCCCGCTCTCAGTTCCCACCCAGCGGCCCTGCCTCTACACAAGCTGCTGTAATTTCCAACACATCATCTTCATCTCTTGGCGCTGGACTCGTGTTGAGGCTGAGGCACTGGCAGGCAGGAGGCAGTGGACTGGAGGATATTTAAGTATGGTGACCGGACATCCCCCTGTCTGCGGCCCTGCGGCACCCACCTGAAGCCTTCCCGGTGGAGTTCGCTGCCCACGCAGCCCGTCCCGGCGGCCACGTCCAGCACCCTGGCCTTGGCTCGCCGCTCCGGGGGTACCCAACGCAGCGCCTCCTCCAGCGTGATGGCGGGGCCACGGTACCCGCCTTTCCAGATCATCTAAGGAGACGGGGAAGAGGGTGATTACAGGTGCGTACCCCAGGGGCCGCATCACTTTACTCCCGGACCTCACGGAATAATCGCCGGTTTAACGCAATATCATTCCAGCGATACTCCATGATTCTGCGTAGGCACTTGGTACTGAAGGCATCTCTCTCTCTCTCTCTCTCTCTCTCTCTCTCTCTCACCATCTCCTCGTAGTTCTCGGACCACTCGTCGTAGCCGGCCGCCATCTCCTCCGGCGTGATCCCCGGCCTGTGGACGTTCTCGTTCGTCCTCATTGCCACGTCGCCCCGGCTGCCGCCCTCAGACATTATCCTGCAGCAGGGAAGAGACGGGAGAATCACAGGCAGGGCA
Source organism: Eriocheir sinensis (assembly GCF_024679095.1). Taxonomy (NCBI): domain Eukaryota; kingdom Metazoa; phylum Arthropoda; class Malacostraca; order Decapoda; family Varunidae; genus Eriocheir; species Eriocheir sinensis. Next base: position 20,146,067 of record NC_066531.1, on the reverse strand, counting down.
TGACTACAGTACAGTACAATTCCTTTATACATCCTTTATATATTTACGAAGGTAGGTACGGTTTTCTAGCCCCGCGCCGCACTCCTCGCTGATTTGCCGGCTGGCTCTCAAGTTCCGCCCACCTCCATGACAGGTGTGGCCCGCCTCTCTCTCTCTCTCTCTCTCTCTCTCTCTCTCTCTCTCTCTCTCTCTCTCTCTCTCTCTCTGGAATGAAATAGACGAAGCAATCACATAGTTAGTGCAGCGACGATAGCTTGGCTTAAGAATAGACTGGATAGCTACATGGACGAGGATGACAAGTGATAGTGAGGTGTGGGTGCAGTAAGGCTCCCCAGCTTATTGCACGGCCAGCTGAAGTTGCTCTCTCTCTCTCTCTCTCTCTCTCTCTCTCTCTCTCTCTCTCTCTCTCTCGCTCTCTCTCTCTGTGTGTGTGTGTGTGTGTGTGTGAGAGAGAGAGAGAGAGACTCGTGATCAGGCTGTGATGAATGAACTACACACACACACACACACACACACACACACACACACACACACACACACACACACACACACACACTGCCAGGCTTCACGGTCTGACAGGGCGGCAGCTTGAGCCCGCTCAGGCCGGATTCTTTCCGTTGACTAGGAGTGGTTACTATCCTCCCTTGAGCAAAGAGGATGGGGTGTGTGGTGTGTGAGGTCCTAAGTACCCATAGATCGACGATAAAGAGCACTTGCTCATGTGGGGAGGGTACCTGTTGCTGGCGATTACGAGTCCAACACGTGATCATGTCATTTTTGGTCATTTTCCCCCTCTGAGGGTGGGATTACAGGTGACAGAGGCGATGGATTTACCATCCCCTATATGCGTCGGCCTTGATACACGATCGCGTTGCTTTCAGGGTTTATGGTTATGTGCAGGTCTTTCATGGCGTTTAATCCTAAGATCCCATCCACAGGTAAGGCAAACCTGCTAGAGACATAAAAGAAATCTCGAAAGGGACATACTTTTTCATGTAAGCTGACTGTTAGTGGTACTCGCCCAAGGATTACCAAAGTGGTACCTGTCACGCCTACCACATTCAGGTCGTTCTCTTGGAGCGGCCAATTTTCCCCACTCGCCTGTCGTGTCAGTGACCTGTAAGCGGAGTCGGAGATGACATTGACTGTGGCACCTGTGTCTACCGCTAAGGGGAGTGAAATTTTGCCCACCTTGCAAGGGAGGGCAATTATGCTTGTCTGTCCCAAGGCGGCAATGACGGAGTCAAGTTGCTCCCAATTAGTATTTTCCTTAAGGGACACTTGGATGTACGCCTCAGGGCTGTCACGAAGTCATGTCTTTTTATTCTGAGAAGAGGAGTGTGGTTTACTGTCCGCTGAGGACTTGTACTTCTGTTCCTCCCTTTTTTTTTTTTTTTTTTTTTTTTTTACGTTGTTGCCTATTGCGCCGGTAGGCATCTTCCCGGAGGGGCCTGATGGTCGGCCCAAGGCTTCTTCCAGGTGGGGCCTGATGGTCGGCCCAGCCCGTTCTGGCGCAGGCGAGTGTTTATAGTGGCGCCATCTTGCCCTGGCTCATGCTGCCCCCCGGAACTCGTACTTGATTCGCTTGGACGGCTTCCTCTAGAGTAAGGGTTGATGGGTGGTCTTCAGGACAGCATGTGGGTAGTTTTAAGCCACTCGGCGGTGACCGAAAAATCCGAGTGGCAGCGTGAGGATTCGAACCCGCGTCGTCCATCACGCGGCGAATGTGGATCCAGTACGCTATCACTTCGGCCACCGCCACCTGGCCTTTTGTATTGCATAACAACTGTCTGAATCATGAAAACAATTCCCGTGGATATGGCAAAAGGCAGCCTTCCGCTGATGGTTTGGCCTAGGATTCCTGTGTGATGAATGATGCCCGCCCCTGTAACCTCCTGACCTCCTATCTGAGCCCTGTCTTGAATGTGTTGATTCCCTACGTTTCGCGAAACAAGAATGTTCAGAATGTCCTGATTGTTTGCAAAAACCACAGGTGAGAGATGCCTTACTTGTGCTTGCAGTGCTGCGGCCGTTGCGAGGGGTTGATGGTGAGGGTGTTCCTGAACCTTGACTTCTAACTCTGAGACGAGGTCAACCAACTTCCCGCTCGGTTTGAAGGCCAAAGGAAGGGCAGAACGGCGGTTCTTCTCTGAAATATTAAATAAGTAAAAAAACAACTCGAAAGCTGTCTTCACCTGGTGCTTTTGCATACAGCCCCCTGGAAGCCAGAGCGCGTCTTCTAGGCTCTTGACACAGTCAACCGCCAGCTGATTTGCCTCAATCATGGCGTCCCAAATCGGCTTTGTTGAGGAATTTTTTTGGAGGGACTCAACCGTGTGTGCCATCTGTCTAACGATGCTTGGTTTACTCCCGCCCCGAAGATTTTATGAAATTCCTTAAAACCTCATAGTTTACACCAATGTCCCCAGAAGCGAACGCTGAGGACTGCATCAAATTCAGTGCCCGAGCCTGGAAGTAACCGTGACCGAATGAAAGCGATTTTATCATGATCTTCCGTAATGGAGGAATTTACAATGGCATGTTCACACAAATCTAAAAACTGTCGCGCCGAAAAGTCGGTCTCGCCTCCCGAGAATCGTCGAATATTGGCGTGAGTTGGAATGAGCCGAATCGGGGGCGGGGAAGTGGTGTGGGGCCCCGGAGGAGGGGGAGGTGGATCGACAGGCATTGTGATCGGCTGAGTGGGGTTAAGTAATCGGACGAACCCGAAGGTAAAGGGGCGCTATCCCTTGGGAGGGAAGAGTACGTAGCCCCCGATCGCAAATTCACCACATATAAATCACCGGTGTTTGCACCTTGCTCCAATTCCTCCTCACTTGAAGGACGAGCCAACTGTTTAAAGGTGTCGCCGAGTTTAGCGAGAGTGTCTTTGTTCATACTATGGTGTAAATCATTTACAAAATAGGAGCATATGTTGATAGCTGTAAATATGAACCAATAAACGGAACGTGTATGAATGAATAGTTTGCGTTGAAACCCTAAAAAGGCAAGCAAGAATGGCTAGCAAGGTGCCTGTTTAGACGTAATAGAAGTTAAGGTTATAATGGAATGCCCTAATGATATGGGTATATTGAAAGAATAACTATATAAACAAAGTGGTATGTTAAGTGAGTATACCATTGAAGCTCACGTTTTCTCTCGAGCGGTGAAAAGAAAACGGAGGCAGGGCACATTGAAGAAGATTAACTTTGATCAGGAAACTCACACTATACTCAATATACTCGCTAGCAAACAATAAGAAAGAATCAATATCGTATGCGAATGAACGTTACTCTCACAATTATGACTGATTAACAGTGTTAGGAACACAGAAATTAAAAAATCGTGCCCCTGCACGGATAATATTGAAAATAAGTCGAGTCGGCATATTTGGACAAGAAAGGAATATCCACAAATACCAAGATTAATCAGCTGATGTAGTGGAGAGGGCGACGGCTTGTGACGCCCTGGGGTACGTGCAGTCGTTGTAGGCGCGTCAGGGAACCTCGGCCGCGGCCACAGCGGCGGTGAGAGGTGAGGGATGGGCTGACATCGGAGGACTCGCAATGGAGGTTGAAAAACTGCTGACCCAGCAATTTGAGCGGCCGCGATGGGAGCCGGTACACTGCCGCCAGACGTATGATGGCCGCGTCGTCCTTGTTATAGTAAGAGATGGGCGGCGGTGGCAGATATGACGACTTGGGTGTGTAACCTCTTGAGAAGACCCCTTGCAAGAAACGGTTGTGGGAACAGCTTGCAGTCACCGGAAGATGGCCGCGGGTACCCTTGCTGACTGTTTGCCGGAAGAGGTTTGGGCCGATGCTCCCGGCAGCGGCGGTGTTGCCGCCAGCTGTGGAGCGAGGGGCATGTGGGGTGTCCCAAGGTCAGCGGAGCGTGCCTCCTTGTTGCTGGTGTGAATACTTCTGCCGTATCGCGGAGTGGCTTGCAGCGTTCGTAGCAGTGATGGCTTGAAGCGGGGGAGCGGCTTGTAGATTGTGGCCCTCGCTTTCGGCTGCCTAGGCCTGTGGGTGTGCTCGGGGCTTGTAGGCTTGACGCCTGTAGAGTTGCTTGAAGGTGGCGTGCTCGAGGCTTGTAGGCTGGACGCCTGTAGAGTTGCTTGTAGCTGATGTGCTCGAGGCTTGTAGGCTGGACGCCTGTAGAGTTGCTTGTAGCCGGCGCCTGGTGACTTGCTTGTAGCCGGCGCCTTGTGAGGTGCTTGTAGCTGGTGTGCTCGAGGCTTGTAGGCTGGACGCCTGTAGAGTTGCTTGTACCTGGTGTGCTCGAGGCTTGTAGGCTGGACGCCTGTAGAGTTGCTTGTAGCTGATGTGCTCGAGGCTTGTAGGCTGGACGCCTGTGAGATGCCGCGGACGGCTGGTGCGTTGCCGCGGACGGCAGGTGCGTTGCCGCGGACGGCAGGTGCGTTGACCCCTTCTTCCCTTGTACGCCTGTCCCCGGAGTTTGTTGGTGAGTTCTCGTGGCTTGGAGGAGAACGAAGTAGCGAAGGCACAGGCGCGGGCTGACCGCTGCCAACCAAATGTAACGGGCTTGTCGGGGGGCGTTTAAAGGGTGTTGATTAAGACTTCAGCTTCCTTAAGGCGAATTATATTCGTAGCCTTTATGTACAAGAAGCGTCGGAGCGAGAGCGACTGTCGTTGTGTCAGTCGGACTCTCGTGAAGGAGTCGCGAGTTACTGGTTGGAAAATAATTGTTACAATTGGTCACGTACGTCAAGGTGACCTCCGCGCACCATCGGAGTGCGAAGTATACAAAACTGAGACGGTAAACACTGACGGACGACATTCCTATAAGGTGGCGTGATCTATCTGTCGTGGGTTTTTCCATTGACAATTGTATGCCTAATTCGTGGTGATATTAAAAAATAATAATACATTGATATCCTACTATAACAATCAGGTCGTGGTGAATTACACACACACACACACACACACACACACACACACACACACACACACACACACTTTACACGTGGTAATTCCTGGCCGGCAATACAGCCGCGACGATCTAGCGGCTAGACCGGCTGGGTGCTCTCGGGAGAAAGTACCTTCACACGTGGGAGGAGCCGCCGGGAGCATCAAGACGTAAACTGCTAGTAAACGCAAGGGCATGAATTCACCCCAGACACCCCAAAAGGCTACTACCATATCTTAAAACCTCAATGAGTTTGGTCCATCAGCCTAATATTGTAGAAATACTTTAAGTAAACGAGTTTTATCATAAGTAGTATTGATTGATTGATTGATTGTTTATTGTTGCATTTAACAACAAAGGAGAAGGGAGGAACATGCCATCCCAACCCCCAGGCATTACATAGTGTGATTATATAATACAATAAAATAACCGTTCCTTATACCTACTTCGATATCTCGCAAAGCGATAAACATTTCCCTCAGTGTTACTGCCACTCTCTCAAAAGTTGTTTTGCGCAGGCTCTGCTTCTTGTAGAGCTTATCTTGTGGGTCCCACAAGTGTCGATGCTGTCTCACTTCCTCTAGCAATGCCACCTCGGCCTCCCGGCTCCAAATCTTGTTATCTGCATCTGTCATTTCTTGTTTTATTGGCGCCGACATGTTGTTTACCCAGACGCCAGTTGGCAATACAAGACGGACACGCTCAGCTGCAGAGAACTTGCCGCGAGAAGAGCTCCCAGACCCAGACCCAGACCAAAAATGCTGCCGCGCCTGTATTGCCAGCCGCGAATTGTCAGGTGTAAAGCCGCCTTTAGAGGTGAGGTTCGTGATTTAAATGAGAAGAGATCGCAAGAAGAGAAGAGGGAGTTTTTTTTGGAGAGTAATGGATATGAAAGTGAGAAAATAGTTCATAGGGTCGAGAGGAAGAAGGGAATAAAACTAACAGAAAAGGAGAAAGGGTGGAAAGTGACATATACGAATATTAATTGAATAGTTTCATCGTAGATATAATTAACGACTATTTGAGAGACAAAGAACCTGATATTGTGGGGCTGACGGAAACTAAGTTGTGACTCAATTGAGGTGGTGGGGATTGGAGAAGGTGCAAACAACATATGGAGGAGAGACAGAAAGATAAAACAGGGAGGAGGTGTGATGTTAATGGTTAAAAAAGGCATTAGGGTGGAGGAGGTAATTGAGGGTGAAGGCTTGACAGAGGTGTTGAAAGTGAAAATTGTGGGTGCTGAAGGAAGGAGGCATTATGTAGTAGGGTATGTGCCCCCATGAACAAGCGTATGGGGTTGCGGGAATATAAATAAATGATGCAAGAGACGGTGAGTTGCAAGGATGAAATGTTGAGGGCGTGTGAGAGAATACTTATAATGGGTGATTTCAACTGCATGGAGGTGGAATGGGAGGACTGGGAGACGCAGGGAGCAGACGAGTCGTGGGGAGGAAGACAACTGCAACTGGCAGTGGAACATGTGCTGACTCAGTGGATCAAGGAACATACCAGATTCGGGAAAGAAGGAGAGGCATCAAGACTAGACCTGGTATATATTTAGTAAGGCGCCGGAAATAATAGAAAATCTTAACGTAGATTGTCCAATAGCGAAGAGTGACCATGAGGTTGTGGAATTTGAAGTATCAGAAAAGAAAACGATTGACCGAAAAGAAAATCACAAAATTGGGAGAAGCAACAACTGTGACTTTTTTAGCATGATAACCTTTTTTGAAAATGCAAATTGGAGTGGGCTGTTCAAAGCCAAGAGTACACAGGATAAGTGGGAGGCGTTTTTAAAGCTATACAAGGAAACCGAAAATAGATATGTCCCCTAGGTAACCAAAAAGGATGTTGGTAAAAAGGAGTGGTTTAACAAGAGATCCGAGATAATTAGAAAGAGAAAAGAGGAAGCTTGGAAGGGATGGAGGAGACGAAGAAGAATTAACTCGTGGAACGATTTCAAACAAGCAAGGAATGAATATACAAAGATTAGAAGAGAAGAAAAAAGGAAATATGAAAAAGATATAATCGACAAGTGAAAAGACCTACCCAAACTATTTTATAGACGTGTGAACGGCAAATTAAAGAATAGAGAAAAAATCGATAAACTTAAAATGGATGAAACCACATATGAGGACCCAGCAAAGATGGCAGAGGTGATGAATAACAGCTTCCATAGAATTTTACAAAAGAAGAATTTGTACAACCCCCGGGCCAGGAAAAAGGAAGGGTTATGCAAGAGATTCAGTTAACGGTGCAGGAGGTCAAAGAAAGTTTGAACAAATTGAATGTAAGAAAGGCGACGGGGCCGGATGGAGTATCAGGGTGGATCTTGAAAGAATGTAGTGATCAACTTGCAGAAACTGCACTCCATAATGAGTGCCTCTCTGAGTGAAGAAAAGGTACCACAAGATTGGAAGAGAGCAAACATAGTACGGTACCGATTTTTAAGGGAGGCAAGAGAGCGGACCCATTAAATTACAGACCGGTATCACTCACTAGTGTGGTTGCGAAGGTATGTGAGAGACTGGTTAAAAACAGGTGGCCGGATTTCTTAGAAAGTGAGAAAATTATATCGGATTTCCATCGAGAGAGAGAGAGAGAGAGAGAGAGAGAGAGAGAGAGTGTGTGTGCACACGTTCAAACGTGAAAGCTGAAGAAGGAGCGGAACATCAAAGTCTCTACTCTAGATAATACGCCTCGTCTTCTCTCTGGTGTTATTATTTATTAGTGATATCTTGTTTTAACATGTAGTACATACACATGCTACATTTATTTTCACCTCTTAATTATGGATAAAGCCTCCCTTACACTTCCTGAATAGCAGTGAACCTCTCCGCCACTCACAGCCGAACACGACGAACATCGTTTATTCACAACAACACTTGAGTAGCACTACTGCGACGTTGCCGGTTGGAGGGAAGGCTTACCACAGTGGGTACAGGAACTCATTTCCGCAAATGTACCAGGAACATCAACAGCTCTCTCCTCCTGAATTTTACAAAATCCAGAAAGTTGAGAATTGCGGGTTCCTGGTACCAGAGACCAGAGCTGCACCGCTGGACTTGATATAGCGTTGCCGGAGGTGTAGCTTAGGAGATCGACCACATGCTCGTAAATACTCGTTGGAGGATCCTTCAGAACTGCAGGGTTTACCGGAGTGCTGCGTTCTTTGCAACTGACCATAGGCTTGTTGTTGCAACACTCAAGCTTCATGTTAGGTCAAAAAGAATCTCGAGATGCAACACTACTGTGTTCCATCTCGAGAGGCTGAAGGACCTGGCATGTGCTCAGGAGTATGCAGTGACGGTCTCAAATCGGTTCGATGTGCTCAGCACCCTGGAAGACCCTGTATAACTGTGGAATACCTTCAAACGTAAGACTCTGCAAGATGCCGAGGAGTGCACTGGAGAGCGCCCGAGATCTAGGAGTGCCTTTGCCTCGGTGGAGACGTTGGATAATATTGAGGAGAGTCGCGCTGCCAGACTTGCTGGGAAGCGGGACCAATACAGGGCTCTGTCGCGTAGGACTAGAGCTCTCCTGAGGAGAGACAAGGAGAGGTGTGTCAGGAGTCTCGCTGAGGAAGTCGAGAGCCATTTAAATGCGAATGACCTCCGGCCTGCTTATCGAGCCGTGAAGATGCTCCGCTCCAAGTCTCCCTCTTATTAGGTGAGCACTATCCGAACAGCTGACGGCTGCCTCGTGTCTTACATGAATGGGCAGAGGGCACGTTGGGCTGAGAACTTTGAGCAGCTGTAAATGGTGGACTCTCCACGTCGGCAGCTTCCAGTTGCTGGGTTACAAGTGGTGGATGCTGACCCACCCATTGACGAAAGTTCATCCTCTCTGGTTGAGGTCAAAGAGGCTGTGGCTAAGTTGAGAGGTGGGAAGGCACTTGGCATGCTGTCCGGATCTTCAATCAACCTTAACTTCAGCAACTTCGGTCAAGAGGAGCACCGGGAGGCAGCATGGGCCAAGCAAGTCATACATCACGCCAGCCACCATAAATAAAATTAGCTTGCGCCACTAACAGGCTGGGGCCGTCTATAACGCCCCTCAAAAAACCCTACCGGCGCTACAGACAGCACAAAAAAGTGTAGCAAATCTGAGGCATTCCAGTGGAAAACAAGTTCGCGGTCCTCGGCCTGTGTTTCTGGAGTGACGGGAGGAAATGTTGTGGGCAGCCCGGCGTGGCGATAAATCTCATCAATGTATTTTAGTCTATCCGATCCTGATCTGCGCATGCGCAGAACCCAATGTTTACTATCACAGAGTGTTGATATTAGTTTGTCCAGGCAAGATGGCGGCAATACAGCATGCTAGTTTTTATGAGAGAATGGCCAAATTCCAGGATGACATTCAAGGGTTATCACATTTATCACATTTACCGACATACAAGGGGTATAGGTTATTACATTTATTACATTTACCGACATACAAGGGGTATAGGTTATCACATTTATCACATTTACCGACGTACAGGGGGTGCAGGTTATCTCACCAATCACATGTACCGACGTACAAGGTGCAGGTTATCTCCTTATCACATTTACCGACACAGGGGAAGGTGGGGCAAAACGGCACCCTTAAGGTTTCACTCCAGATTTTGCATCAATTTTGTAGTATATTCAGAGATAGCTGGTGTTTTTGCAATCTTTATTCATCATTAAACAAAAAAAACTTTCTTTGGAAGAACTACTTTGGATCCTTTACTCATGAATTAAAAAAATAAAATAGCCACAAGTGGACCATTTTGTACAACGGTCGGGGCAAAACGGACCTCACGTATGGGGCAAAATGGCCCTCATATGGAAATGCTTGGTAACATGCCAAACATACGTTTTGACAGATAATCACATTAGAAAGATTACTTAACAAAACTAAAATAATCTAGTTCTTATTCCATTAGAAAACAATTGCTCTTAGGCTCAGTTGCATGAACAACAATGAATTCCAAATGAAAAGTGATATTACCTTCCTGAACATCAAGTTCTTATTCCATTACAAAAATAAATGATCTGTGGCTCAATAGCATGAACACCAATGAACTCTCATGAAACTACTCACAAGTGAAAGTGAAATTACCTTTCTCAACATAAAAGTTCTTAATGCATTACAAAAATAATTGTTATTTTGCTCAATAGAATGAACAACATGAACTCACAAACGAAAAGTGACATTACCTTCCTGAACATAAAATTAATATTCATATAAAAGAAACAGAGAACACTTTGTCCTTATCTTTGTTCACTGAAGTTGTGAGTTAGTTAGCAGCAAAAAATAATTATTATTGTTAAGTGGGCCGTTTTGCCCCAAGGGCAATGAAAATGTTAACAACAATCTCAGCGGAACAATGGCGGTGCAGAAAAATGTTTCAGTAGTCAGACTCATGCACAGAGTAATACCAAAGAATCATGCAATAACACATGAAATTATGAGTCACAGTACGCCTATAAACACGATTTTATCAGACTCTTACCAATAGATCAGCTGGTGATAAAATATTCTGGGATTTTTCACACACAAACAAACGACGGCGTCCAAACTTGCCCCGATGTTGCAGCTGACTAATGAGCCGAGGAGTAAGTCCATATCATTATCAATAGCTGGCAGAAGCTAAAAACACAGAAAACGGGGTGGTCCATATTACCCACCTATGCCATTTTGCCCCACCTCCCCCTACAAGTGGTGCAGGTTATCTTATTTATCACATTTACCGACATAAAAGGGGTGCAGCTTATCTCATTTATCACATTTGCTGACATACAAGAGGTGCAGGAATCAACTTTCATATTTCACGCATTTTCCAAATTCAAAACATACGTCATCATTTACTTTCATAAAAAAACAAATATAAACTCGGGTGGGACAGATCACAATTAGTAAGCGAGAAAAGACATGGTACCGTGCCGAAAATAATCCGCCCTGTGTATGTAAACAAAGTCCGCGCATGCGCAGATCAGGATGGGATGTTCACCCATAGCGGATCGTTGGCAACACTGCTTACATCACAATGGCCGCTTCCCCGCTCCAACCAAAACAAATGTAGGCTATGCCTTTTCACTGATGTTCTAATGCGATTCTGTTGATTTCTCGACCTCATTTGAAATGCATATTAGTCGATTTCATGCTCCCCCACCCAAAAACCCCGTGTTCCCACAGGTCCCCCAAGATCGTTTAGGGAAGGGGATAGGCATAACTTGAAAAGAGGCATAACTCGAAAAGTAGACATTTGCGACGGAAATGAGGAACAAAATCACGGAATTATCTACATCTATCAGCAGAAAAACATGAACCACGTGAGAAAATCGTTGGTTGGGTGAAACCGTAAATTGACCAAAAAAAGTTACTGCAAAATAATAGCAGTTTTCTTAAATGCATAATAATTACTTAGTATTCGTAAATGCAAAGTAATGGCTTAGTTTCATAAATGCAAACGAATCGCTTAGTATTCTTAAATGCAAAATAATAGCTTTGTAATTCAATTCAATTCACAATAGCCTACTAGTTTCCTAAATGCGCCGGCTGGCATGGTCGATGACGTCATTACATAACATTGTCAAGCGAGAGTTAAATGGTTTCATCATTATATATTTTTTGATCATATCAGAATATTTGTGCAAGTTATCAATGTTTTCTTCGTATTTTCTTAGGGAGGACGTTGCAGGAATGAATACAACATTTATTCAAATGCATAATAGCCTTGTAAACAACTTTAGCTGTCCTTGACTAAATTTGAACGAAATGTAAAAAGAGATATTTTCCTCCACAAATTACAAACTTGTTATCAATGTGAACAACTGACAAATTCATATATAATAAATTATGGAGAGTGTATATGTAGTGACATATCTGAACATTAGCCTCTTTCCATGCGGTGTATATATTTTAAAGTCAGGGCCGGTGAACGAAACTCAGTGGACAGTGTGTCATCACTTGTGTCCCACGATTGTACAACAGTAGTTTTCCTGGGTTATTGGTCATGGAGATCCCTGACTTTAGGCACTGTAAAGCCAAAGGCAGGGAGGGGATAGTAGGTGGGGTAGTGCTAATAGCCATTTGAGCTATGTAAAAAAGCAACGAAAAGGGGGGTGGGGGGGTGAAAAGGGGCAGTATACACGATTTGCCGTTTCTGTTGTAACCGACGGTGGAATTTACGAGCTCACATGACTATACACGGAAGGAAGTACTCTTGTAGATGATACAATCCTTTCACTTTCTTATTCCAGAAACATCAGTACAAACCTCTTGTGCTGCTACGAGGCAACCCACGGAAGTACTTACCAGGAATCGGTGTTCGGTCCCTCAGGCTGCCCCTCCGTCGCTGCGTCAATCTGGGTTACACGCGACACAACAACTGGTCACATGCGTTCGGAAGAGTATTTAGGAGCCTCAAAGGGTACGTGATGGTTACACTTATAACAGGGCATGCGCCACTACCGCCGGACTCCTCATATGTGAGCTCCGTCACCTGAGGCAGCCGTGCGCCACCCTGCAGTGTTGCCACCGGCCGTTGGGGTAGATTCCCTGGGACAAGGTTACCCGAGGTCTACTCAGAATAGTATACTCAGTATGACTTGATTAACGATGAGTGAAGGGTATTTGCTTTGGAGACTATTTGAGAAAATATCACCCGCTAAGAGTTAAAAAGTAAAGTTGATTATGGCGGAATTTGAAAACTTTCCATCGCCTATAGATGACTGAACTTCTGTTGGAGAAACAAGCAATGAAACCTACTCGTCCCCGGATCCGATGCGCGTTAACAAACAACGTCGTTGTCTGAGAATTACAATGCATTTCTTATACATTTTATTTTCTTGAAAATGAAGATTACGAGATTCAAAACAATTACTTCCTTAAACGCTGAGCTGCATACACAAAACAAAGCAAATATTACAAGTGTAAACACAAGATTTACTCATGCCCGTTAAGTGCTTGCTTCGTGCCTACGTGTGGAGCGCTGCCACCACTAGTGGAGGGGTACAGTGGAAGTGATGCAACATCTTGTCAGGATGACACGACAGTGTAGCGCAAGTCATATGCAACCCTTACCTCCCATAATGGAGGCTCGTTACTCTTCATAAATTATTATACCTACCCTTCGTGATTTCCCTCAGTTTAGTGAGGACATACAGGTCAGTAGACGGATGATTTGCTCTCTCTCTCTCTCTCTCTCTCTCTCTCTCTCTCTCTCTCTCTCTCTCTCTCTCTCTCTCTCTCTCTCCACTGCCCACCCCACACGTCAGGCCCGTCGGGTTATCAATTTTTTTCCCGTCCGCTGCCGATTGTTAATAAAAAACTTGACTTTGGAAATAAGCGAGATACGGTCATTTTCAATTTAGATATGTTTGCTTGAATTACCCTGTACGTGTGTGTGTGTGTGTGTGTGTGTGTGTGTGTGTGTGTGTGTGTGTGTGTGTGTGTGTGTGAGTGAGGACTGTATATATTTTTTGTCTCGGATCTCTAGATAGGGTAAAGTGGGGTAAGATGAACCACTTTTAGATTTTTCGACCTGGGGTCTTCCTGGTAACGTGACCCTGTCTCTGTCAGTGTTCATTTGAGCAGCTGTCATTTACCTTTAACCATAAACAAAATTGATATTCTCCTGATAAGGCTTTCACCTTTTAAAGCCTTTAAAAAGAGGATATTACACATTTTTATGTATCAATAGTACATATACATCCTTTTGAAAATTTAGCAAAATGCACTTATGTCCATCAACAGGCCTACGAGAGATTGAATCTTCCCAAGTCACATGGGAACACAAACTGGTTCGACTTTCGCAGACTACCAGACAAGTTTTTCGGAGCTGGTAGTGTCACCGAAATATCTTTTTTATCGAATGATGCTTCATCATTGTGGTCGATTATGAAGGCCTATTTGCTTTCAATGGGCCTGTGTCCCGGGATTCTCTTCATGAAAACTCCCTCGATTTCATCACCGTCGATTACGTCGACTCTTGCGACATATCTTTGTGTGGTTCCCTTCATGCTATGAATGTTCACTACCACGAAACCGCCTTCCATTAACTCGTCATCCGATTTATCGTCATCAGAGTCTTGTGTAAGTGAATCCATGGTCTCGCATGCATCGTCCTCACTATCATCATCCGAAGTGGCATTATAGATGCTGACTTCTGTCTCTTACCAAACAAATTCTTCACAATTTCTTTATTCGCCTTGGTGGCCTATTTTTCTTCTCTCTCTGCTACTTCATCCCGGACTGGCGTATCAGTCAGTATTTTGTGGCCCTTTTCTTTTCTTTCTTCTTTTTTCCATCGTCGAATGCAGCGGAGGCCCTTTTCATCACATCGAGGGGTACAGGGGCCCGGCCCGTTTTTCTGATGTACTTTCGCGGCATCTGATATTAAATAGATTACAATGAGAATTAAAAATAATCATTCACACATGATGGGTAAGATGAACTGATGGTTCATCTGTCCCCAAACTTAAAGGTTCATCTTACCCCTCCGCGGCCATTTTGAATGAATCGTTTGTAAATATGTTAATACAAACCGTTACCATCGAAAACATGGACAGAAGAATTATCAAATACTAAACTAATCACCAGCAATTTGCAACAAAAGTAAGACTAATACATACCAGAGTAATTGACGATATTATCGGCTTCCAATATTTGACTTTTCAATGGAAGAAACATTTTTTGCTGTAAAAACTGACAGACTCTCCACAGGAACGTCTCGCTGCTACCAGAGACACGTGGTGACTACTGGTTTGGTTGTGCAGCATTAGAGCTTGATGCAATATGTGATCACGTGATCGCAAGGGGTGGTTCATCTTACCCTACGGTTCATCTTACCCCACTTTCCCATACTCGTATTACAGAGGTATCTGACACAGCCGCACGACGCGCGGGGGAGATAACCTACCCCCCTTTTCAAGGCCACATCACTCTAGCTTCCTCACCCGCAGGCAGAGCTCGGGTCAAAATTAGGGCCGACATGTGCTGTAAAACCACCATTTACTTCTATAATCTTGGCTCTACCCTCGAAACAAGCAGTTTCAAGATTGCAAAGGGAAGGGTTTTCAAATAAGTTTGTCTTCAGTAATATAAGTGAAGCCATGCCCATTCCCGAGGTGTTCCTTCAATTGTAGGTTCTTCCCTTTTTCATTTTATTCAGAATTTTTCCTTAAAGTGCATATGACGAACAACACATCTTTGATTTAGTTCCTCATGGGTGCAGTTGCAAAGGACGGGGATGGATGGACGAGAGTGAATGGGAAGATGGGTAAGGCAAGGAAGGGGATGAATGAAGAGAAGGGGAAGGAGTGGGTGGAAACATGGAAACATGGAAATGCAGGCAACAGAAAGCCTATTGGTTTTAAGGTTGGGACTGATGGCCTGTTGAATAGCATGTATGCTGTAAACTGATGGATCACGTTCAAACATCATGAAAATGTTCATATCTCTAGTTGCCTGGGCAGTGAGCATCACCAGCAAATCAGTATCCTTCCCAACAACTACAACTGGTCGTTCATGGTCACCAGCTGCTGCAGTCAGTGATGTGGCTACAACGAGATGATCTGCATCTGCAGTGCTCTGCTAACAGTTCACACCATTAGACTTAATTTTTTCATGAGTATACCAATCAACCGCTGCTTGTTCTTACTGTTTGCCAGGAATGACGTTTGGGAGGAGGTAGGCACCATGTCCACCTCAAATATAATACCTGCAGATGCATTCTGGACTGCTCTCCTGTGTTGTTCTAGTGTTTTTGTTGATATGGTGCAATCGTATCCATCAAATATGATTGCTGAGCCCCTTCCATAATAATTAAGAACATGTGTCACATAGGTGTCACACCTTTCCATATGTAGCGTCACATGACCAAGTTACACTGTGTAAGAGGTGGCCACCATCAATAATGAATTGTAAGTTCTCGGGAATCTGTAACTGGTCATTCACCTTTGACTTCAGCATAATGGCAAGGACACTTTTGGTGTTTTTGCGCATCATCCCATGATGAAAAAGGGAGGGAGGTTGGGTCCCAAATTCATAACAAAGGAAATCCCGCATTTCATTATGATGCTTCATAATACATGTCACACGCATGAAAAGAACGGCTGCGTTGACTTCCACACTCTGTCCTCTTATAGAAACTTGAGATCTAGCGCTGCTGATTGACAAAACCCTGTCTTTTCGCTTCATTTTCTGATCAGCATAGTTGTGTCCTGTCATTGCTTCTGCTCCAGCTTTCCCCACTGTGTAGGATTCATCAGCATTTGGTGCAGTATTAGCAACTTTACCAGTAAAAATACAGACAAGAGATTCATACCCTTGATATGAGAACGGGGAATGTGTAGAAAGCCAATTAATGAAAGTTTCACAATCCTGACTGTCACGTGCTGTTCTGGATGGACGTAAATCAGCATGCTGGTCTGATGTGCTGTTATGAACACCACAGAAGTTTTCCAGTGCATTGCAGATAGGAACACATTTTGGAGTTACAAAGACCCATATGTTCACATTGATATCAGTTATTCCACTACCAAGATCCAGTTCACCAGATGTCTTCAATAAAATCATGAGTTCTTGCTCAATTATTTGGTCTGTAAAATTCCCCATTCCAAAATGTATCACTTCTCCGTATTGTGAAGTAACCATGCTTGGGGAAATTTAGAAATTCAGTTTCACCCATGATTTCAGGTAGCCTCTTCATTGAGTCAAGATACAAACGTGATGATTTAGCATAAGCAGTATGGCCTGCTGCATGGAATATCGGGATCATTTACTCACATCATGAAGATGCAAATGCCAGTCTTTCCCAAAAATGGTTGATGGCTGAGATGGTGCTTGGTTGGTGAATGGAAGAATTTATATCTTGCTTTTATGATTATTGTCCCCTGTGACTGCCACCTGCATGAATCCACTCCAGGAAGGACACTCTGCTGCAGGAATAGCTTGGAAAAAACTAGCAAACTATATACTATCCAGAGATTTAGCCAGGTTCAATAGGGCTGGGAGTGGTTGAGAGGGTTCAGGTGGGTCAGTTATGACTGACTTCAGTCCTGCAGATTTAGGTTTTTTGTATGGCTTTATGGGCACATGACTGAACTGTCCCATCTGAACTACAGATCTGATACTGGTGGACCTTTGTAGCAGAGATGAAACCTGATCTGTTGCTGCTGGGGTTACATATGCAATGTCACCCATGGTATGCCACGTGGCATGACATGTTAGAGTGCGAACATTTATATCTACATTGTCAAAAATAAAATTGACTAGATCTCCAGAAAGGTAAAAAAACTGTTCTCCTTTTGGTAAAAGGGCATCATATAGTCTTTGAACCTCCCTGTAGTTATCTGCAAAAGATAAACTACCGAGAAGATGAATGAGTTTACGTGACTCCAGTTTTCTATTAATATACACAGATATTCCTAGCAAAATTGGTGATATGAATGAACGAGGTCTGACAGCAGATATTATACTATGGGCAATAGCAGTGCGACGTCTTTCTGCTACTGCTCTGTCATTTGATTAAGTCTTGATTATCACTTCTAGGAGACGCCTTAAGCCCCAAATACACTGCCGAATTTTGGCCACGAACTTGACGCCGAATCGGTTCGTGAAAAAATTCGGCGACCGGTTCGCCGACATGACCAATATTCTTACAGTTCGTGACCATTTGGCGACATGTCGGCGAATGCTCAAGACAATTCGGGGACAGTTCGGAGACATGTCGCCGACTATTCGGCGTCCAAGTCGCCGAGCTCAAAATCTGAAATGTTATTTTTTTTTTTTTTTTGTCGCGGAATAACTGACGACAAGTCTCCGAATTGTCCTCGCATGTCCCCGAAGTGTCGGCGACATGTCGGAGACAGTTCTCCGACAGTGCCAAGATTTCTGACAGCTGATCATCTGATGCCCATGTGGCATACAAGAGCACGGGAATCCGCGCCTACCTCATGGACTACTACAACACCCGGGGAGCAGTGGCCTGGCAGGACAGAATTGTGGGCGAGTAAATACCATGTGTGGTAATATGTGTAGTAATATGTATGATAGTATGTGTAATAAAATGTATAAATGTGACTTGTTTTTGTTTTACTCTCCTACAAATATTTTAGAATGAATGAATGTTTACGTAATATCAGTAAACAAACCAGTAACTGAAAGAAGAAATAAATCTAAATAACTGAAAATGAAACAAAGGTTAAATAATGGCAGAATAATGATATTAATAAATAAATAAAGAAAGAAATAGTAAATTAATTATGAAATAAATGAAAATGTTAGTTCCATACCTATTTTATATATTCATGATTCTTCTTGTTTTTCATATTTTCTTGTTTACTTTTTATTATAGTATTATTTTATTCCGTATATATATATATATATATCTATATCTTTATATATATATATATTTATATAGATATATATATATATATATATTTATATATATATATATATAGAGAGAGAGAGAGAGAGAGAGAGAGAGAGAGAGAGAGAGAGAGAGAGAGAGAGAGAGAGAGAGAGAGAGAGAGAGAAAATCAATAAATAGATATATATATAGATAGACCCCCATGTACACCACACACCGCGACCCGATTGCCGTCTCGTGATTAATTCGCCCAATATTCGGGGACATGTCCCGAATAGTCTTAACCATTCGGCGACATGTCCAGCATACAACAAGGCCAGCATACAACAAGGCCAACATTATGCTCGGGTTCATAGCGAGGAACTTCAGTGTAAAACACCAGACGTGATGCTAGCCTTGTATAATTCCATGGTAAGACCGCACCTCGAGTATGCAGTGCAGTTCTGGTCTCCCAATTACAGAAAGGACATTGCTTTACTGGAAAGGATTCAACGACGCGCCACAAAGATGATTCCAACCTTCAGGGCTCAACCGTACGAGGAACGACTCAAGCGACTCAATCTCTTTACATTGGAGAACAGACGCCTACGAGAGGATATGATTCAAGTCTTCAAGTATCTAAAAAAGTTCAATAACGTCGATTACTCCAAATTCTTTGAACTGCAAACCAACTCAAGAACTAGAAATAACGGTTTACCCATTCAGTTGAGTCGATGTAACACAGACATTGGAAGGAGTTTCTTTTCAAACCGAGTCATCCGCCACTGGAACAATCTTCCCTCAGAAGTAGTAAATGCGAATACCATCAACTCCTTCAAATATAGAATCGACCGTCATTTCGCTGCGTCGGGAGTAAACTGAATAACGAGGGGCTTCCATCTGCTCCTCAACATCGAGGTGCTTTCATCTGCTCACCAAGCCCCAAGTGGCGGTCGAGCAGATTAAATCACCCAAGCGGGCGACCTCGTAATGAGCCAATAGGCTTTATGTTGCCTGTATTTCCATGTTTCCATGTTTCCACCCACTCCTTCCCCTTCTCTTCATTCATCCCCTTCCTTGCCTTACCCATCTTCCCATTCACTCTCGTCCATCCATCCCCGTCCTTTGCAACTGCACCCATGAGGAACTAAATCAAAGATGTGTTGTTCGTCATATGCACTTTAAGGAAAAATTCTGAATAAAATGAAAAAGGGAAGAACCTACAATTGAAGGAACACCTCGGGAATGGGCATGGCTTCACTTATATTACTGAAGACAAACTTATTTGAAAACCCTTCCCTTTGCAATCTTGAAACTGCTTGTTTCGAGGGTAGAGCCAAGATTATAGAAGTAAATGGTGGTTTGACAGCACATGTCGGCCCTAATTTTGACCCGAGCTCTGCCTGCGGGTGAGGAAGCTAGAGTGATGTGGCCTTGAAAAGGGGGGTAATTTATCTCCCCCGCGCGTCGTGCGGCTGTTAGTGCAGCAGATAATTGCATATTTCATAAGAATCGTTCAGATAGTGAAACAAGCATGAAATTTTGCACAAGTGCTCTTTAAAGTTCCCTCTATCAGAAAAGGGCGCTGGCCACGCAAAAAATTCAATATGGCGGCCAAATTCCAATATGGCGGCCAGTATCGACAGATTTTGGCTAGTTTTTCACTAGAATGGCATGTATTTGCTTTTAGCAATATGATAAAGCTCTTCCATACTATTTCTTGTGAATATTATGTTTCTGTAGCTTCCCAGTACAGTTTACCTTTAAATATGGGGGCTATATGGCTGCCAAGAAAAGGTAGAAACAATAATGCCCGTTCAACAATTATCGTTTTAAGCATGGATCTTGGTTTCTGTGGTTTTAGATCCTAATGAGGCCATCTCTTTCGAATAACTCATCAATTTTGAAGGAAAATTAATAAATGTAAAAGAGTGTATGTCTGCACACAACCAGGGCACACTGGTGACATCACTGCTGTGTAACTCAGCATGGGGTTCAGTGCCAGCTAATCCAGCTTTATTAATCCTGTAGTCTTAGACTAGTAGTTGTAGTATAGTTTAGTTTAGTGTCCCAAATGCTTTCTAACAGCCCCAGACCAGCTATAGTTAGATAGCCGCACCTGAATAGACAGGATGTGCCAGCGCGGGAGAGCCGAGCCAAGGGTATGGGGGCTGTACATGATGGTTCATGTACTTACCCGGATGGTGTACAGATCACACGGGACTTAAATGGCACTGGATGAATGATCGGGCTAGGTGTAGGGAGACCGAACCTAGTTGAATCCCATACAGGAATGTGTGCTTTGTTTAAGGTGGTAAAAGGATAACCCCTCGGCCTTAATCAAAAGTGAAATCATGGCAGAATGTGATGCCAATCCAATATTGAGCAGTAGAAAAACAAACTCTTTTATGGCAACCATTTTGTACGCCATCTTGGTTACAATTCATTTAGTAAGGGTTTTCAATAAAATGTGTGGTATGGAACATTTTTATAACCTAAAAGTCGAGGTTTAAAAAAAAAAATGGCATATTCCATCCAATAGATGCTCCCAAACCGGTGAATCTCAACATAGATGGCGGCCATTTTGAAAAATAGCCGCCATCTTGGATTTTCAGGTGGCCAGCGCCCTTTTCTAAGAGAGCGTAGTCTTAGGAATGTTTGTGCCAAATTTCATGCTTGTTTCACCATCTGAACGATTTTTACAGCAATCTGCTGCATGTGTCAGATACCTCTGTAATACGAGTATGGGAAAGTGGGGTAAGATGAACCGTAGGGTAAGATGAACCACCCCTTGCGATCACGTGATCACAGATTGCATCAAGCTCTAATGCTGCACAACCAAACCAGTAGTCACCACGTGTCTCTGGTAGCAGCGAGACGTTCCTGTGGAGAGTCTGTCAGTTTTTACAGCAAAAAATGTTTCTTCCATTGAAAAGTCAAATATTGGAAGCCGATAATATCGTCAATTACTCTGGTATGTATTAGTCTTACTTTTGTTGCAAATTGCTGGTGATTAGTTTAGTATTTGATAATTCTTCTGTCCATGTTTTCGATGGTAACGGTTTGTATTAACATATTTACAAACGATTCATTCAAAATGGCCGCGGAGGGGTAAGATGAACCTTTAAGTTTGGGGACAGATGAACCATCAGTTCATCTTACCCATCATGTGTGAATGATTATTTTTAATCCTCATTGTAATCTATTTGATATCAGATGCCGCGAAAGTACATCAGAAAAACGGGCCGGGCCCTGTACCCCTCGATGTGATGAAAGGGCCTCCGCTGCATTCGACGATGGAAAAAGAAGAAAAGAAAAGAAAAGGGCCACAAAAATACTGACTGATACGCCAGTCCGGGATGAAGTAGCAGCAGAGAGAGAAGAAAAATAGGCCGCCAAGGCGAATAAAGAAATTGTGAAGAATTTGTTTGGTAAGAGACAGTCAGCATCTATAGTGCCACTTCGGATGATGATCGTGAGTACGATGCATGAGAGACCATGGATTCACTTACACAAGACTCTGATGACGATATATCGGATGACGATTTAATGGATGGCGGTTTCGTTGTAGTGAACATTCATAGCATGAAGGGAACCACACAAAGATATGTCGCAAGAGTCGACGTAATCGACGGTGATGAAATCGAGGAGTTTCATGAAGAGAATCACGGGACACAGGCCCATTGAAAGCAAATAGGCCTTCATAATCGACCACAATGATGAAGCATCATTCGATAAAAAGATATTTCGGTGACACTACCAGCTCCGAAAACTTGTCTGGTAGTCTGCGAAAGTCGAACCAGTTTGTGTTCCCATGTGACTTGGGAAGATTCAATCTCTCGTAGGCCTGTTGATGGACATAAGTGCATTTTATCTTCTATCGATATTTCACAAAGGATGTATATACTATTGATACACTAAAAAAAAATGTATGTTGTCCTCTTCCTCAAGGCTTTAAGAAAAGGTGAAAGCGACTTTCTACTCATATCAATCCTATACTTATGGTTAAAAGGTAAATGACAGCTGCTCAAATGAACACTGACAGAGACAGGGTCACGTTACCAGGAAGACCCAGGTCGAAAAATCTAAAAAGTGGTTCATCTTACCCCTTCCTCCTACGACTTGAACTCTTTCAAAAATATATTCAGTCACCTCTCACACACACACACACACACACACACCACACGTACTTTAATTCAAGCAGCATATTTTTCTAAACTTTTTTGTGCCGTATCTCGCTTATTTCCAAAGTCAAGTTTTTATTAACAATCGGCAGCGGACGGGAACAAAATTGATAACCCGACGGGCCTGACGTAAATTGGGCAGTGTGGAGAGAGAGCAAATCATCCGTCTACTGACCTGTATGTCCTCACTAAACTGAGGGAAATCACGAACGGTAGGTATAATAATTTATGAAGAGTAACGAGCATATTATGGGAGGTAAGGGCTGCTTATGACTTGCGCTACACTGTCGTGCCATCCTGACAAGACGTTGCATCACTTCCACTGTACCCCTCCACTAGTGGTGGCAGCGCTCACGTAGGCACAAGCAAGCACTTAACGGGCATGAGTAAATCTTGTGTTTACACTTGTAATATTTGCTTTGTTTCGTGTATGCAGCTCAGCGTTTAAGGAAGTAATTGTTTTGAATCCTCGTAATCTTCATTTTCAAGAAAATAAAAATGTATAAGAAATGCATTGTAATTCTCAGACAACGACGTTGTTTGTTAACGCGCATCGGATCCGGGGACGAGTAGGTTTCATTGCTTGTTTCTCCAACAAGTTCAGTCATCTATAGGCGATGGAAAGTTTTCAAATTCCGCCATAATCAACTTTACTTTTTAACTCTTAGCGGGTGATATTTTCTCAAATAGTCTCCAAAGCAAATACCCTTCACTCATCGTTAATCAAGTCATACTGAGTATACTATTCTGGGAGACCTCGGGTAACCTTGTCCCAGGAATCTACCCCAACGGCCGGTGGCAACACTGCAGGGTGGCGCACGGCTGCCTGAGGTGACGGATCTCACATATGAGAGTCCGGCGGTAGTGGCGCATGCCCTGTTATAAGTGTAACCATCACGTACCCTTTGGGGCTCCTAAATACTCTTCCGAACGCATGTGACCAGTTGTTGTGTCGCGTGTAACCTAGACTGACGCAGCGACGGAGAGGGCAGCCTGAGGGACCGAAGATTCCTGGTAAGTACTTCCGTGGGTTGCCTCGTAGCAGCACAAGAGGTTTGTACTGATGTTTCTGGAATAAGAAAGTGAGCCTTATCAGGAGAATATCAATTTTGTTTATGGTTAAAGGTAAATGACAGCTGCTCAAATGAACACTGACAGAGACAGGGTCACGTTACCAGGAAGACCCCAGGTCGAAAAAATCTAAAAAGTGGTTCATCTTACCCACTTCCCCTAACGAGGAGCTCCGAGCCAAAAAATATATTCAGTCCTCAGTCACACACACACACACACACACACACACACACCCACGTACAGGGTAATTGAAGCAAACATATCTAAATTGAAAATGACCGTATCTCGCTTATTTCCAAAGTCAAGTTTTATTAACAATCGGCAGCGGACGGGAAAAAATTGATAACCCGACGGGCCTGACGTGGGGTGGGCAGTGAGAGAGAGAGAGAGAGAGAGAGAGAGAGAGAGAGAGAGAGAGAGAGAGAGAGAGAGAGAGAGAGAGAAAAACAACAGACTACGGACCTGTATGTCAACACTAAACAGAGGGAAATCACGAAGTGTAGGTATAATAATTTATGAAGAGTAACGAGCCTCCATTATGGGAGGTAAGGGTTGCATATGACTTGCGCTACACTGTCGTGCCATCCTGACAAGATGTTGCATCACTTCCACTGTACCCCTCCACTAGTGGTGGCAGCGCTCCACACGTAGGCACGAAGCAAGCACTTAACGGGCATGAGTAAATCTTGTGTTTACACTTGTAATATTTGCTTTGTTTTGTGTATGCAGCTCAGCGTTTAAGGAAGTAATTGTTTTTAATCCTCGTAATCTTCATTTTCAAGAAAATAAAAATGTATAAGAAATGCATTGTAATTCTCAGACAACGACGTTGTTTGTTAACGCGCACCGGATCCGGGGACGAGTAGGTTTCATTGCTTGTTTCTCCAACAGAAGTTCAGTCATCTATAGGCGATGGAAAGTTTTCAAATTCCGCCATAATCAACTTTACTTTTTAACTCTTAGCGGGTGATATTTTCTCAAATAGTCTCCAAAGCAAATACCCTTCACTCATCGTTAATCAAGTCATACTGAGTATACTATTCTGAGTAGACCTCGGGTAACCTTGTCCCAGGGAATCTACCCCAACGGCCGGTGGCAACACTGCAGGGTGGCGCACGGCTGCCTGAGGTGACGGAGCTCACATATGAGGAGTCCGGCGGTAGTGGCGCATGCCCTGTTATAAGTGTAACCATCACGTACCCTTTGAGGCTCCTAAATACTCTTCCGAACGCATGTGACCAGTTGTTGTGTCGCGTGTAACCTAGACTGACGCAGCGACGGAGGGGAGCCTGAGGGACCGAACACCGATTCCTGGTAAGTACTTCCGTGGGTTGCCTCGTAGCAGCACAAGAGGTTTGTACTGATGTTTCTGGAATAAGAAAGTGAAAGGATTGTATCACCTACAAGAGTACTTATTTCCGTGTATAGTTATGTGAGCTCGTAAATTCCACCGTCGGTTACGACAGAAACGGCAAATCGTGTATACTGCCCCTTTTCACCCCCCCCCTTTTCGTTGCTTTTTTACATAGCTCAAATGGCAATTAGCACTACCCCAACTACCATCCCCTCCCTGTCTTTGGCTTTACAGTGCCTAAAGTCAGGGATCTCCATGACCAATAACCCAGGAAAACTACTGTTGTACAATCGTGGTACACAAGTGTTGACACACTGTCCACTGAGTTTCGTTCACCGGCCCCGACTTTAAAATATATACACCGCATGGAAAGAGGCTAATGTTCAGATATGTCACCACATATACACTCTCCATAATTTATTATATATGAATTTGTCAATTGTGCACACTGATAACAAGTTTGTAATTTGTGGAGGAAAATGTCTCTTTTTACATTTCGTTCAAATTTAGTCAAGGACAGCTAAAGTTGTTTACAAGGCTATTATGCATTTGAATAAATGTTGTATTAATTCCTGCAACGTCCTCCCTAAGAAAATACGAAGAAAACATTGATAACTTGCACAAATATTCTGATATGATCTAAAAATATATAATGATGAAACCATTTAACTCTCGCTTGACAATGTTATGTAATGACGTCATCGACCATGCCAGCCGGCGCATTTAGGAAACTAATAGGCTATTGTGAATTGAATTACAAAGCTATTATTTTGCATTTAAGAATACTAAGCGATTCGTTTGCATTTATGAAACTAAGCCATTACTTTGCATTTACGAATACTAAGTTATTATTATGCATTTAAGAAAACTGCTATTATTTTGCAGTAACTTTTTTTGGTCAATTTACGGTTTCACCTAACCAACGATTTTCTCACGTGGTTCATGTTTTTCTAGTGATAGATGTAGATAATTCCGTGATTTTGTTCCTCATTTCCGTCGCAAATGTCTACTTTTCGAGTTATGCCTCTTTTCAAGTTATGCCTATCCCCTTCCCTAAACGATCTTGGGGGACCTGTGGGAACACGGGGTTTTTGGGTGGGGGAGCATGAAATCGACTAATATGCATTTCAAATGAGGTCGAGAAATCAACAGAATCGCATTAGAACATCAGTGAAAAGGCATAGCCTACATTTGTTTTGGTTGGAGCGGGGAAGCGGCCATTGTGATGTAAGCAGTGTTGCCAACGATCCGCTATGGGTGAACATCCCATCCTGATCTGCGCATGCGCGGACTTTGTTTACATACACAGGGCGGATTATTTTCGGCACGGTACCATGTCTTTTCTCGCTTACTAATTGTGATCTGTCCCACCCGAGTTTATATTTGTTTTTTTATGAAAGTAAATGATGACGTATGTTTTGAATTTGGAAAATGCGTGAAATATGAAAGTTGATTCCTGCACCTCTTGTATGTCAGCAAATGTGATAAATGAGATAAGCTGCACCCCTTTTATGTCGGTAAATGTGATAAATAAGATAACCTGCACCACTTGTAGGGGGAGGTGGGGCAAAATGGCATGGGTGGGTAATATGGACCACCCCGTTTTCTGTGTTTTTAGCTTCTGCCAGCTATTGATAATGATATGGACTTACTCCTTGGCTTTATCACCAGCTGATCTATTGGTAAGGGTCTGATAAAATCGTGTTTATAGGAGTACTGTGACTCATAATTTCATGTGTTATTGCATGATTCTTTGGTATTACTCTGTGCATGAGTCTGACTACTGAAACATTTTTCTGCACCGCCATTGTTCCGCTGAGATTGTTGTTAACATTTTCATTGCCCTTGGGGCAAAACGGCCCACTTAACAATAATAATTACTTTTTGCTGCTAACTAACTCACAACTTCAGTGAACAAAGATAAGGACAAAGTGTTCTCTGTTTCTTTTATATGAATATTAATTTTATGTTCAGGAAGGTAATGTCACTTTTCGTTTGTGAGTTCATGTTGTTCATGCTATTGAGCAAAATAACAATTATTTTTGTAATGCATTAAGAACTTTTATGTTGAGAAAGGTAATTTCACTTTAACTTGTCAGTAGTTTCATGAGAGTTCATTGGTGTTCATGCTATTGAGCCACAGATCATTTATTTTTGTAATGGAATAAGAACTTGATGTTCAGGAAGGTAATATCACTTTTCATTTGGAATTCATTGTTGTTCATGCTACTGAGCCTTAGAGCAATTGTTTTCTAATGGAATAAGAACTAGATTATTTTAGTTTTGTTAAGTAATCTTTCTAATGTGATTATCTGTCAAAACGTATGTTTGGCATGTTACCAAGCATTTCCATATGAGGTCCATTTTGCCCCATAAGTGAGGTCCGTTTTGCCCCGACCGTTGTACAAAATGGTCCACTTGTGGCTATATAATTTTTTAATACATGAGAAAAGGATCCCAAGTAGTTCATCCAAAGAGAGTTTATTTTGTTTAATGATGAATAAAGATTGCAAAACACCAGCTATCTCTGAATATACTACAAAATTGATGCAAAATCTGAGTGAAACCTTAAGGTGCCGTTTTGCCCCACCTTCCCTGTGTCGGTAAATGTGATAAGTGAGATAACTTGCACCCCTTGTACGTCGGTAAATGTGATTGGTGAGATAACCTGCACCCCCTGTACGTCGGTAAATGTGATAAATGTGATAACCTATACCCCTTGTATGTCGGTAAATGTAATAAATGTAATAACCTATACCCCTTGTATGTCGGTAAATGTAATAAATGTGATAACCTATACCCCTTGTATGTCGGTAAATGTGATAAATGTGATAACCCTTGAATGTCATCCTGGAATTTGGCCATTCTCTCATAAAAAGTAGCATGCTGTATTGCCGCCATCTTGCCTGGACAAACTAATATCAACACTCTGTGATAGTAAACATTGGGTTCTGCGCATGCGCAGATCAGGATCGGATAGACTAAAATACATTGATGAGATTTATCGCCACGCCGGGCTGCCCACAACATTTCCTCCCGTCACTCCAGAAACACAGGTGAGGACCGCGAACTTGTTTTCCACTGGAATACCTCAGATTTGCTACACTTTTTTGTGCTGTCTGTAGCGCCGGTAGGGTTTTTGAGGGTGTTATAGACGGCCCCAGCCTGTTAGTGGCGCAAGCTAATTTTATTTATGGTGGCTGGCGTGATGTATGACTTGCTTGGCCCATGATGCCTCCCGGTGCTCCTCTTGACCGAAGTTGCTGAAGTTAAGGTTGATTGAAGACCCGGACAGCATGCCAAGTGCCTTCCCACCCCTCAACTTAACCACAGCCTCTTTGACCTCAACCAGAGAGGATGAACTTTCGTCAATGGGTGGGTCAGCATCCACCACTTGTAACCCAGCAACTGGAAGCTGCCGACGTGGAGAGTCCACCATGTACAGCTGCTCAAAGTTCTCAGCCCAACGTGCCCTCTGCCCATTCACGTAAGACACGAGGCAGCCGTCAGCTGTTCGGATAGTGCTCACCTAATAAGAGGGAGACTTGGAGCGGAGCATCTTCACGGCTCGATAAGCAGGTCGGGGGTCATTCGCATTTAAATGACGCTCAGTTTCCTCAGCGAGACCCCTGGCGTATCTCTCCATGTCTCTCTTCAGGAAAGTTCTAGTCTAAAGCGACAGAGACCTATATTGGTCCCGATTCCCATTAAGTCTGGCAGCGTGACTCTCCTCGATATTCTCCAGCGTCTCCGCCGAGGCAAAGGCACTCCTAGATCTCGGGCGCTCTCCAGTGCACTCCTCGGCATCTTGCAGAGTCTTACGTTTGAAGGTATTCCACAGTTCTACAGGGTCTTCCAGGGTGCTGAGCACATCGAACCGATTTGAGACCGTCACTGCATACTCCTGAGCACATGCCAGGTCCTTCAGCCTCTCGAGATGGAACACAGTAGTGTTGCATCTCGAGATTCTTTTTGACCTAACATGAAGCTTGAGTGTTGCAACAACAAGCCTATTGTCAGTTGCAAAGAACGCAGCACTCCGGTAAACCCTGCAGTTCTGAAGGATCCTCCAACGAGTATTTACGAGAATGTGGTCGATCTCCTTAGCTACACCTCCGGCATCGCTATATCAAGTCCAGCGGTGCAGCTCTGGTCTCTGGTACCAGGAACCCGCAATTCTCAACTTTCTGGATTTTGCAAAATTCAGGAGGAGAGAGCTGTTGATGTTCCTGGTACATTTGCGGAAACGAGTTCCTCTTCCTGTTCCTGTGGTAAGCCTTCCCTCCAACCGGCAACGTCGCAGTAGTGCTACTCAAGTGTTGTTGTGAATAAACGATTTTCGTCGTGTTCGGCTGTGAGTAGCGGAGAGGTTCACTGCTATTCAGGAAGTGTAAGGGAGGCTTTATCCATAATTAAGAGGTGGAAATAAATGTAGCATGTGTATGTAACACATGTTAAACCACTACAAAATAATAACACCAGAGAGAAGACGAGGCGTATTATCAAGAGTCGAGACTTTGATGTTCCGCTCCTTCATCAGCATTCACGTGTAAACGTGTGCACACTCTCTCTCTCTCTCTCTCTCTCTCTCTCTCTCTCTCTCTCTCTCTCTCTCTCTCTCTCTCTCTCTCTCTCTCTCGATGGAAATCCGATATAATTTTCTCACTTTCTAAGAAATCCGGCCACCTGTTATTAACCAGTCTCTCACATACCTTCGCAACCACACTAGTGAGTGATACCGGTCTGTAATTTAATTGGTCCGCTCTCTTGCCTCCTTAAAATCGGTACCGTACTATGTTTGCTCTTCCAATCTTGTGGTACCTTTTCTTCACTCAGAGGCACTCATTATGGAGTGCAGTTTCTCTGCAAGTTGATCACTACATTCTTTCAAGATCCACCCTGATACTCCATCCGGCCCCGTCGCCTTTCTTACATCCAATTTGTTCAAACTTTCTTTGACCTCCTGCACCGTTAACTGAATCTCTTGCATAACCTTTCCTTTTTCTTGGCCCGGGGGTTGTACAAATTCTTCTTTTGTGAACATTCTATGGAAGCTGTTATTCATCACCTCTGCCATCTTTGCTGGGTCCTCATATGTGGTTTCATCCATTTTCAGTTTATCGATTTTTTTCTCTATTCTTTAATTGGCGTTCACACGTCTATAAAATAGTTTGGGTAGGTCTTTTCACTTGTCGATTATATCTTTTTCATATTTCCTTTTTTCTTCTCTTCTAATCTTTGTATATTCATTCCTTGCTTGTTTGAAATCGTTCCACGAGTTAATTCTTCTTCGTCTCCTCCATCCTTTCCAAGCTTCCTCTTTTCTCTTTCTAATTATCTCGGATCTCTTGTTAAACCACTCCTTTTTACCAACATCCTTTTTGGTTACCTTGGGGACATATCTATTTTCGGCTTCCTTGTATAGCTTTAAAAACGCCTCTTACTTATCCTGTGTACTCTTGGCTTTGAACAGCCCACTCCAATTTGCATTTTCAAAAAAGGTTCTCATGCTAACAAAGTCACAGTTGTTGCTTCTCCCAATTTTGTGATTTTCTTTTCGGTCAATCGTTTTCTTTTCTGATACTTCAAATTCCACAACCTCATGGTCACTCTTCGCTATTGGACAATCTACGTTAAGATTTTCTATTATTTCCGGCGCCTTACTAAATATATACCAGGTCTAGTCTTGATGCCTCGCCTTCTTTCCCGAATCTGGTATGTTCCTTGATCCACTGAGTCAGCACATGTTCCACTGCCAGTCGCAGGAGTCTTCCTCCCCACGACTCGTCTGCTCCCTGCGTCTCCCAATCCTCCCAATCCACCTCCATGCAGTTGAAATCACCCATTATAAGTATTCTCTCACACGCCCTCAACATTTCATCCTTGCAACTCACCGTCTCTTGTTTCATTTGTTTATATTCCCGCAACCCCATACGCTTGTTCATGGGGGCACATACCCTACTACATAATGCCTCCTTCTTCCTTCAGCACCCACAATTTTCACTTTCAACACCTCTGTCAAGCCTTCACCCTCAATTACCTCCTCCACCCTAATGCCTTTTTTAACCATTAACATCATACCTCCTCCCTGTTTTATCTTTCTGTCTCTCCTCCATATGTTGTTTGCACCTTCTCCAATCCCCACCACCTCAATTGAGTCACAACTTAGTTTCCGTCAGCCCCACAATATCAGGTTCTTTGTCTCTCAAATAGTCGTTAATTTTATCTACGATGAAACTATTCCATTAATATTCGTATATGTCACTTTCCACCCTTCCTCCTTTTCTTTAGTTTTATTCCCTTCTTCCTCTCGACCCTATGAACTACTTTCTCACTTTCATATCCATTACTCTCCAAAAAAACTCCCTCTTCTCCTCTTGCGATCTCTTCTCATTTAAATCACGAACCTCACCTTTAAAGGCGGCTTTACACTTGGCAATTCGCGGCTGACAATACAGGCGCGGCAGCATTTTTGGTCTGGGTCTGGGTCTGGGAGCTCTTCTCGCGGCAAGTTCTCTGCAGCTGAGCGTGTCCGTCTTGTATTGCCGACTGGCGGCCAGGTAAACAACATGTCGGCGCCAATAAAACAAGAAATGACAGATGCAGATAACAAGATTTGGAGCCGGGAGGCCGAGGTGGCATTGCTAGAGGAAGTGAGACAGCATCGTCACTTGTGGGACCCACAAGATAAGCTCTACAAGAGGCAGAGTCTGCGCAAAACAACTTTTGAGAGAGTGGCAGCAACATTGCGGGAAATGTTTATCTCTTTGCGAGATATCGAAGGTTATTATATAACGGTATTATATAATCACACTATGTAATACCTGGGGGTTGGGATGGCATGTTCCTCCCTTCTCCTTTGTTGTTAAATGCAACAATAAACAAGCAATTAATCAATCAATACTACTTATGATAAAACTCGTTTACTAAAGTATTTCTACAATATTAGGTTGATGGACCACACTCATTGTGGTTTTAAGATATGGTAGTAGCCTTTTGGGGTGTCTGGGGTGAATTCATGCCCTTGCATTTACTAGCAGTTTACGTCTTGATGCTCCCGGCGGCTCCTCCCACGTGTGAAGGTACTTTCTCCCGAGAGCACCCAGCCGGTCTAGCCGCTAGATCGTCGCGGGTGTATTGCCGGCCAGGAATTGCCACGTGTAAAGTGTGTGTGTGTGTGTGTGTGTGTGTGTGTGTGTGTGTGTGTGTGTGTGTGTGTGTGTGTGTAATTCACCACGACCTGATCACGCGTTGGTCTCGTAATCGCAAGGAGCAGGTACCCTCCCGACATGAGCAAGTGCTCTTTATCGTCGATCTATGGGTACTGCCAGGACCTCACACACCACACACCCCATCCCCTTTGCTCAAGGGGGGATAGTAACCACTCCTAGTCAACGGAAAGAATGCGGCCTGAGCGGGCTCAAACTGCCGTCCTGTCAGACCGTGTAGCCTGTGTGTGTGTGTGTGTGTGTGTGTGTGTGTGTGTGTGTGTGTGTGTGTGTGTGTGTAGTTCATTCATAACACCCTGATCACGAGTCTCTCTCTCTCTCTCTCTCTCTCTCTCTCTCTCTCTCTCTCTCTCTCTCTCTCACACACACACACACACACACACACACACACACACAGAGAGCAACTTCAGCTGGCCGTGCAATAAGCCGGAGAGCCCTACTGCACCCACACCTCACTATCATCTGTCATCCTCGTCCATGTAGCCATCCAGTCTACTCAAACCAAGCTACCTTCGCTGCACTAACTATTGATTGCTTAGTCTATTCCATTCCAGAGAGAGAGAGAGAGAGGCAGGCCACACTTGCCATGGAGGTGGGCGGAGCTTGAGAGCCAGCCGGCAAATCAGCGAGTGCGGCGCGGGGCTGAAAACTGTACCTACCATTGTAAATATATAAAGGATGTATAAAGGAATTGTACTGTACTGTAGTCATGCCCTGCCTGTGATTCTTCTGTCTCTTCCCTGCTGCAGGATAATGTCTGAGGGCGGCAGTCGGGGCGACGTGGCAATGAGGGTGATGGCGAAAGTCCACAGGCCGGGGGTCACGCCGGAGGAGATGGTGGTCGGCTACAACGATTGGTCCGAGAACTACGAGGAGATGGTGAGAGAGAGAGAGAGAGAGAGAGAGAGAGAGAGAGAGAGAGATGCCTTCGGTACCAAGTGCCTACTCAGAATCATGGGGTATCGCTGGAATGATTTTGCGTTAAACCGGCGACTACTCCTTGAGGTCCGGGAGTGAAGTGATGCGGCCCCTGGGGTACCCACCTGTAATCACCCGCTTCCCCGTCCCCTTAGATGATCTGGAAAGGCGGGTACCGTGGCCCCGCCATCACGCTGGAGGAGGCGCTGCGTTGGGTACCCCCGGAGTGGCGAGCTAAGGCCAGGGTGCTGGACGTGGCCGCTGGGACGGGCTGCGTGGGCCGCGAACTCCACCGGGAAGGCTTCAGGTGGGTGCCGCAGGGCCGCAGACAGGGAGATGTCCGGTCACCACTTAAATATCCTCCAGTCCACTCCCTCCTGCCTGCCAGTGCCTCAGCCTCAACACGAGTCTAACGCCAAGAGATGAAGATGATGTGTTGGAAATTACAGCTGCTTGTGTAGAGGCAGGGCCGCTGGGTGGGAACTGGGAGCGGGCAGGAGCGGCATTACTATAGTCCATCAACTCTAACTTAAAATTGAGCCCTGTGACTTGGCCCGGGGAAACCCCATTGTTTACAGATCTAGCGATGACCTGCGCATGACGTTTTGTCTCACTGTTAGTCTGTAAGTTATCTATTTATGGAATTTACATACATTCATAATACGACTGCGTGGTGTTATGAATGGCTTGGGATTAGAGGGATTGATTGATTGATTGATATAGAGTTTCTTTCATGGCGCCGCAACATCTTGGTCATATGGCACCGGAGTAATAAAATGGAAGGCAAATAATTAAAATAATCTAAGGGTGATAAAAGTTATTAGGAAGATAGTTTTGACATGGTCCATTCAGATATAGCACTAGTTTAAAATATAATAAAATGTTTATTAAAAATGCATTAGTGAAATACAAAGAACTTTCTATAAAGAGACCCTACAAGAGATGGAGGATGCCCATCTCCTGCAGATACCCCATGACGTCATGTCCAGGGATGAACGCCTTTTCACCCAGCATTAGGGAAAGGGAAACATTCCCATGTACATCACGACACCGGGAGAGGTACTGCTCTCGCAGATCCCGCAGACTGGGGCACTCGA
This sequence comes from Eriocheir sinensis, assembly GCF_024679095.1. Taxonomy (NCBI): domain Eukaryota; kingdom Metazoa; phylum Arthropoda; class Malacostraca; order Decapoda; family Varunidae; genus Eriocheir; species Eriocheir sinensis. The sequence continues at coordinate 20,111,961 of NC_066531.1, read as the reverse complement.
CCTGGGATTAGAGGGAAAGACAACGACTCAGTAAACCTTCCATATCACTTGGCAAAGTGGCTCATGCAACTTTGCGGCCTGACGGACCTTGGCAACAGGCGTCAGGCCGCATCATTCAACGTTACGCCACAATGGACAAATGAAGTAGATCTCACTCTTGCGCCCTGCGCAGCCATGCAGAGAGAGAGAGAGAGAGAGAGAGAGAGAGCCACCCTCTCTGAGGAGAGTAATGGAGTGATGTGGCACCAGCGCGGTCTCGTGGGGAATCCTTTTGTCGCGCCCAAGGGCTCAAGTTATAATCGATGGGCTATACTATGTTAGGAATTAGGCCAGTTAACCGTGGGACTAGACAAATTAACTATTTCCCTTATGGAACTAGTCTTGGGCCGAGAGTTCAAGCCAACTATGAGTATCGTCTGAGCTCAAGTTAGCCTTCGATGGTATTTGAATACTTCGGTCATCGGCTCCCAAACCGAGACAGAATCAACTTATTCACTGCCTGAAGACTAACTACATTTACCATGAAAGGAATAACAATAGTGAAGTGTTTCCTTTCATGAAATAGTAACTAATTGTTCTTGCTGAATTAAAATTAAAGAGCAAGGATAATTTAACCTATGGAAACAGAGAGGAAAGCCACGCCATCTGGCGAAAGAAATACAAAATATCGCTTCAGACCCACGTGGTTGGTTTTCTCTCACTCCACCACCGGCCTTAACAAAGTAAAGACCAAGGCACTGCAGCCCACCCATTAACTCGGACGCAGTGTACCTTCTATTACCTGACTGAGGGATACTACACCCGGCAACGAAACTTCAGAGACAACAATATCTTTTGAAACCCGCTTCTCAGCTAAGTGCCCCCAGCAGTTATTTGAGACAGATAGATTTTACTACACGGATCCGGTAGGATTATTATTTTTTCGGCTGTCTGGAGTTGCTTGTTGGATACCTTCACCACCTAAATGCTGGTAAGCACTTGTTTGTTTGGGATTGTCTGACGGGTGTGTTATTCACTTTGCGAGTGACCTAACTGTTGGGTAGGGTAAATTTACTGATTCCCAACAACTACTACTACTGCTATAACTTATACTACTACTACTACTACTACTACTACTACTACAACTACTACAGCCGCTCCCACAGGCACATAGACGCTGTGGACCCGTCGGAGGGCATGATGAAGCAGCGGGAGACTGTCATCTATACCAACGACTTCCTGGAGTTTATCGGCAGCGGACACTCCACCGTGCCCAAAGGTATTAGTAGTTTTTTTTTTTTTTTTACATCAAAGGACACGGTTCAAGGGCAACAAGAAGAGTACAAAAAAAAGCCTGCTACTCGCCGCTCCCATAAAAGATAAAAGTAAAGAGTAGCCAAAATAGAGGTCAATTTCGAGAGGAGAGGTGTCTTGATACACTCTTCTTGAAATATGTCAAGTCATAGGCAGGAGGAAATACAGACGAAGGAAGGTTGTTCCAGAGTTTACCTCTTGCATAAGGGATTTGGATAGTATAGGGATGAGCATGAGTAGAAAGTCGTGTGCAGCGGGGCCGCGGGAGGGACGGAGACATGCAGTTAGCAAGTTCAGAAAAGCAGTCATCATGAAGATATCGATAAAAGATAGAAAAAGAGGCAACATAGCGGCGGAATTTAATTAAGAGGTAGAAGGTTGTCAGTAAGAGGAGGATAACTGATGAGACGAAGAGCCTTAGTTAGACTCCACTCTGTCCAGGAGAGTTGTGTGAGTGGAATTATTGTTATTGTTGTTTCATATGTAAAGAATAATATGCGTATTTTTCTTTTACATCTCTCTCTCTCTCTCTCTCTCTCTCTCTCTCTCTCTCTCTCTCTCTCTCTCTCTCTCTCTCTCAGACACATACGACCTAGTGGTCACCTCGGGCGGTATGGGCGAAGGTCACATCTCACACAGTGGCCTCGACGACGTGTGCGCGTCGCAAAGAACGGTGAGTGAGTAAGTGAGCCTGCGTGCGTGCGTGCGTGAGTGAGTGTGAGTGTGAAAGTGTTTTTACAAAAAAGGAGACAGCTCAATGGCACAAAAAAAAAACAATAATAAAAAAAAGCCCGCTACTCGCTGCTCCTGAGAAAAAGAAAATCAAAAGAGGTGGCCGAAAGAGAGGTCAACTTCGGGAGGAGAGGTGTCCTGATACCCTCCTCTTGAAAGAGTTCAAGTCGTAAGTAGGAGGAAATACAGATGAAGGAAGATTGTTCCAGAGTTTACCAGCGTGAGGGATGAAAGAGTGAAGATGCTGGTTAAATCTTGCACAAGGGGTTTGGACAGTATAGGGATGAACATGAGTAGAAAGTCGTGTGCAGCAGGGCCGCGGGAGGCATTCAGTTTGCTAGTTCAGAAGAGCAGTCAGCGTGAAAATAGCGATAGAAGATAAAAAGAGTTCTTACAGAAAGTTTGAGCCTTAGGAAAAGAGGGAAAGAGTAAGAAGTGAAATTGGAGGAGACATTTTTGGCTAGATGCCAGAAGTCACGAGAAGAATTAGCATAAGCAAGGTGTTGACATTTTCTATTGATTAAAGCAGTTTTGGTAAGTCAGATAATATATTTGGCCCGATTCCGGGCTGAAATTTAAAAGCCATAGTTAGCGGGAGTTCGAAGGCTCTGGAACTTTTTGTGAGCTGCCTCTGTATCTTTAATAGCACGAGAACAAGCACGATTAAACCAAGGATTTTTAGTATGAGGAGTAAAAAAAGAACGTGGAATGTATGCCTCTATTCCAGAGACAATCACCTCTGAGATGCGCTGGGCACACACAGAGGGGTCTCTCTCCTGGAGGCAGTAATCATTCCACGGGAAATCGGAAAAGTACATCCTCAGGTTGTAACAGTGTAACGCTTGGTTGCCGGGACTTGCGGGCGTGAAGGGAAACTCTTGCTGTCTTAGAAGAAATATATTCTTAACCTAAGATACAGCGTAGCGTGGGTGAGAGAGACGAGACGCTAGGTGTGTGTCGTGCGAGCTCTCTCGAAGGAGTGACGAGTTTCAGAGTGGAAAATAATGAAGTTACAATTGGTCACGTATGTCAAGGTGACCTCTAAGCTTGATGAAATGCTTTGTATACAAACTGAGATGGTAAACACTGACAGCTGACATTCCTACAAGGTGGCGTGATCTATCTGTCGTGGATTTTTTCCATTGATATTGCATGCCTAATCCGTGGTGATAATAAGTAATAATTATAATAATACATTGATATACTACAAGTACTATAACACTGCTCGGTCACCTACCGCTGATCGCGACCTCGTGACACCCCCCAAAAAATCTAATTTGTAGTGGACCCGATATAGTGTGAACATGTTGAGCAGACTGCTTATGGCACAAGTATATGAAAACAATGGCTAAGCAGGAATACTCGTGTAGTAATGACATAAATAATGAGAGGTAACACCAGCGGGTGCGACATAAGTCAGATAAATAATCTCTAAATGGAGAAACATAAAGACACAAGTATCTGTAGTTAACAAGTGGCATAGTGACAGAACATGAAATGCTCATCCAGCTTCCAAAAAATAAGAAGAACAACAACAATAGGTGGGAACAAAGTACAATGTTAAGGTACAGGAGCAGAAGAAATGACAGATTTCTTGCCTTTGTCTTGCGTGAGAAAAAAAAATTACCTAGCCAGTGGCTTCCCTGCATCCTGTCGCCTTGTCTGAACCACCAAATAATCGTGCAGGACAGAGTTCCTCCTAATAAGGTAGCACATGACGACGAGACTGACGAACATCAGAAACATTGGCACAAAAATTCCAGGGTACAAGTAGGTGAGGTGCAAGTATTCAGGCAGCGTTTCCTCCAGGGTTTCTGCAAACTCTGTTTCGTTTGCGAAAGATAATGTATTAAGGGAATTAGTCACATAAGAGATGCTGGAGAAGTGAATGTTATCGAGAGACCGCAGAGGAAACACTCGATGGGAAATATTGGCCGTGAACACCAGACGGATCCGGGACGGGTACGTTGTTATGTTAGTGGAGCGGATATAGCATGCTTCCGCTATGGCATAGTGACCAGTAACCCGTTGATAAGTGGTACCCTCCGGGCAGATTACCGATACATAGAAGGACTGAGGAAAATATAAATATTGCAGACCCTGAAAGTTCTTATGGAAAACAGGTGTTGGTGGTAGTTGCTTGTAAGGGCACAGGGAAAGAGCGTCAGACGCGTTCACCCGGGTGAGGGCGATCTCGCACACTCCTCCCCGACCGGTAGGAAGGCAAAAAGAGACGCAGAGCATTAAAATCGCCTGAAGACCGTTTCCTTGCAATATTGCAAGAGTGAGTAGCTACCCGTTGAATACAGAGCGAAATCCTCCGCGATTAAGAAAAGAGACGGGTACGTGTCCAGGGCTAACACACTGTCCTTGGCGGAAAAGGGAAATGGAACAATTTCATGGGCCTCAAACACGTCCGCCGTCTGAAACGAAACATGAATGATTATGGCATCGGGCGTGAGGGTGGACTCGATCAAGGGGTAAAAATATTGACTCATGTCTATGGTGAATAAAGGCTTGAGACTATAATTTTGATACCCGATATGGATAGTCGTTCTCAAATCGTGTAGAGGGAACAAGGCAGGGGTGACTCTACCGTGCGCTGCATCAACCATGTTGCTAATAACCTGCTGATTTACCGTTGCGACAGAGTTAATGACGTTTCCAGTACATGCAAGGCCTGATCTAGGAGGAGAAACTGATTCACCTGATCGATCTGCTTGACAACTATGTTGATAACCTCTACCATCTTATTTGTTTGCTCTAGCAGTTCCTCAATGTGAGTATGCAATCGCGCAAGTTTTCTACAATTGGCGTTGATCACCCTGCGATTTCGGGCAGCAAAGGAAAGTACATGAGAGTAGTGGTCCCGCAAATCACGCACGTTCTCGTCGGTTGCCGTACCGAAGAGGAACTTGAGGCGGACTCAACGATGTTGAGCAACCCCCTCTTTACCCGAGAGTGAACTGAGTGAAAACAATAATCCATGTCTACCTCATCAACTTTTCCCCGTAAGAACAGAATCCTATCCTCCAGTAGTTGAAAAATATTCAGAGAGTTGGTACTAGAAGGTGCCTTTGATTCCCTAGTCTTCGTTACCCGTATGGCGTCTGCCATACCGAGTAGTTTTTCTGAGACTATCTTGATTGTGTCTGTGGTGTTGGTCAAGGAAGTATATGGATATTTTACGAGGAGCACATCTTCTATGAGGAAGACCTCTCCTGTGTGTGCCGTGAGGGCGCCAGGCTTCAGGTGGATGGGTGTCGTTGCAAGCATGGAGCCGAGGTACAACAAGATGATCACAAAACGCAACATCATGATCTGAAAGTGGTGGGAATGAAGTATTTAAACTCGTGGTCTCAAGTTATAGCTATGGGTGTTGGGATTATCTTGTTGAACATTTGACTCTGAGGGGGAATTACCAATATCAAGGTCCAAGGGTGAGGGAATTAATTTCAGACGATCACTGTGAACTTCTAGACTAACTCCACTATTTGACTCAAGAACCTCGAACCTATTATTTCCCCTGACATTCCGAACAACACGGTAAGGACCCACAAATTTTACCCCCAGTTTTGAACTTCATTCCGCTTGCTTAATCATGACTGTGTCACCCTCTATTAATTCCACCGGGACGGCCTGTTTGTTTTGTTTTGACATCATTTCAACCTTTATAGCGTTTAACGTACACCTAACCTCTGAGTGTATCTTGGAAAACATATGCATCTGCTGTTGCGCGTACTTATCAATGTTGTAGAAAGACGTTTCTCCATCCCATATAAGATGTCGTAGGGAGACTTCCCCGTAGAGTCGTTTACCGACGTATTTATGGAAGCGGCTAGGTGCGATAGCCAATCCTCCCAGTTATCGTGGAGATCGTTCACGATAGGCCTGAGGACCTGTAAGATTTTCCTATTAGCCCTCTCCGCCAACCCATTAGCAGCTGGGTGGTAAGCTGTGATGAAGGATTGCGTGATGTTAAACTGAGCGCATATTTCGCTCAATACTGTGTTCCTAAACTCGGTGCCATTGTCACTCAACAGAATTAGAGGAGACGAATGTGGACACAACACGTGAGTCACGAGGGCATGGGCCACGCGTGTGGCTGTCTTGTCCTTGAGAGGCGCTAGAACTAGAAACCTAGAGAACTGGTCGACGCACACCAATAAGTAGCGCGAACCATGTTGACTCTGGGGGAGCTGTAATAAGTCTTTAACAACATCCCATGGGGCCTCTGGTACTGGGTATTGCAACATAGGTGCTGGCCCTTTGACGGACCCCTTGTGCTTAGCACAAACGACGCAATGTGCGACATGTTTTTCTACATCAACCCGTAATGTGGGCCAGTAGAATTTTCGTCTGGTGACAGATAGCGTCTTGTCTCTTCCTGGGTGACCCGCAATGGGTGTGTTATGGACCAGCTTAAGCGTCACGGGACGTATTTGTCTGGGATGACCAGTTGTTTTATAGGTACCGGTTTGGTTGGCCATGACCTACAAAGGAGGTTGTCCTCTGATAGGAAGAATTGGCAATTCAGGAAGGTTTGATTCGTCTCCCGACTCTAGGGCGTAAATTAACCTCTTCCACACAGGGTGGTCTCGCTGAGCAGTGTGTAGCTCAGGTGAAGTGAAGTTGTGGATGACCTCTGGGGTGGTAATCGCGCCTATCGGAATATTCCGAGATAAGGCATCTGCGACCACATTTGTTTTCCCGGTGATATATTTTATCTCCGGATTGTATGCTTGGATCGTTAAGAACCATCTTGCCAGACGACCGTGTAGGTTTTTTCCCTTGAAAAGATCAGTTATGGCCGCGTGGTCCGTATACACCACAATTTTGTACCCCATCACTATGTCACGAAAATGCTTCAGAGCCCACACAATGGCAAGAGCCTCTAGGTGGGTAACAGAATAGTTCTTTTCCGGAGCTGTAAGTATTCGACTGGCGAACGCTATCACATGCTTTTTGCCGGACTTATCTGTTTGCATCAGAGCGGCTCCTAGTCCACTAGCCGAAGCGTCGGTACAAAGCTGAAAGGGGTCCTTGAAATCCGGAAAGACAAGGACCGGAGCCTGTGTAAGCGCTTTCTTTAAATCCTCAAAACTCGTTTGTTGAGCTGGGAGCCACTGAAATGGTACGTCTTTCTTTAAAAGATGGGTTAGGGGACTCGCGCGTGCTGCGAAGTCCATTATGAAAGGCCGGTAATAACCTGCGACGCCCAAGAAAGACCGTACCTTGTCCGCAGACGTTGGCTGAGGGAACTCGGCAATAGCCTTTATTTTGTCGTCCACTGTGTGGATGCCGAATTCGTCCACGACATGCCCCAAGAACTTGATCCGAGGCTTTAAGAATTCACATTTGGTGAGTTTGAGCTTTAATCCGACCTCATGAAGTCTGTGTAGGACTGCTTTTAGTGTTGCCATGTGTGCATGCACGTCTTTACTTGCTATAATGATGTCGTCTAAATACACATAAACAGTTGCCCAGCAAGTCACCAAAAACACTGTTCATTGTCCTTTGGAAGGTCAAGGGAGCTCCTTTGAGCACGAACGGCATCCTCGTCCACTCATAGTGTCCATGAGGCGTGATGAAAGTCGTTATTTCACGGGACTCGGGGGCCATAGGCAGTTGCCAGTAGCCACTGACCAGATCTAGACTCGTAAAGACTTTCTTTCCTCTACCGAGACACATCAGAAGATCTCTAAGAAAGGGAAACGGAAAATTATCATCCACGGTCGCGGTGTTCCCACGCCGGAAATCAATCACAGGACGATAAGAACCGTCTTTCTTTGGAACCAGAAACAAGGGTGAAATCCACGGGGAGTTCGATTCTTTGATGACACCTTGTTCTAACATATCATATATAAGTTGCTGCACTACTTCCCTCTAACTGTGGGGGAGCTTGTATGCATTGATATATACAGGATTGGTATTGGGTTTTAACTTAATGTGATTGTGTTCAGCACACTGCGTAACTCCAAGCGGCTCGCCTTGTAGAGCAAGCGCCCCCCTATAATGTACCAGCAGCTGGACTAAGGTTGGCTTAATTTCGGAATTGTGTGCAACTTTTAGGAATGCCTCTAAATTAGCTGTGTCTTGTTCGGGAGAAGCCTGACACGCCGAGGTTATGCCTAAGACTTGGGCTGAAGGGTATGCAGCTGGTTCCGGGGCTACATTTTTCCCATACACTAGACACTGGCAGAATCTAACCCCGTGTTTTAAGGATACAGGGGATCCTGACGTGTTTATTACCAATGCCTCTGCAATACCTCCCTCTTTGACTATCGCGAGAGTTACCTCCACCGTCACCCGGTGTATGTGTGGTGCTCCGTCGATACACACATCACTGCCCGTTGGAGGAGCTTTAGGTAACCGGATTTTAACAAGTTTTGCAGCACGATCCGGAACTACTTGAGGACCTTCTACGACTGCCGTTACTGTCCGCCACAAGTCTGTAATGTTTTCGTGTGGTTTGACCGTAAGAGGTGACACTTGGGCGGTGGGAGACCCTGAGTCTGTGGTGGGTTGGTCATTTTCCCCCTCTGAGGGCGGGATTACAGGTGACATAGGCGATGGATTTACCATCCCCTGTATGCGTCGTCCTTGATACACGATCGCGTTGCTTTCAGGGTTTATGGTTATGTGCAGGTCTTTCATGGCGTTTAATCCTAAGATCCCATCCACAGGTAAGGCAAACCTGCTAGATACATAAAAAAAATCTCGAAAGGAACATACCTTTTCATGTAAGCTGACTGTTAGTGGTACTCGCCCAAGGATTCCCAAAGTGGCGCCTGTCACGCCTACCACATTCAGGTCGTTCTCTTGGAGCGGCCAATTTCCCCCTCTCGCCTGTCGTGTCAGTGACCTGTAAGCGGAGTCTGATATTACATTGACTGTTGCACCTGTGTCTACCGCTAAGGTGAGTGAAATTTTGCCCACCTTGCAAGGGAGGGCAATTATGCTTGTCCGTCCCAAGGCGGCAGTGACTGAGTCAAGTTGCTCCCAATTAGTATCGTCCTTATGGGATACTTGGATGTACGCCTTGGGGCTGTCACAAAGTCATGCCTTTTTATTCTGAGAAGAGGAGGAGTGTGGTTTACTGTCCACCGATGACTTGTTCTTCTGTTCCTCCTTTTTTTTTTTTTTTTTTTTTTTTTACAGCAAAGGAGACAGCTCAAGGGCACAAAAAAGTAAACATTAATAAAAAAAAAAAAGCCCGCTACTCGCTGCTCCTAAAAAGAATCCAAAGAGGTGGCCGAAAGATAAGTCAGTTTCGGGAGGAGAGGTGTCCTGATACCCTCCTCTTGAAAGAGTTCAAGTCGTAGGTAGGAGGAAATACAGATGAAGGAAGATTGTTCCAGAGTTTACCAGCGTGAGGGATGAAAGAGTGAAGATGCTGGTTAACTCTTGCATAAGGGGTTTGGACAGTATAGGGATGAGCATGAGTAGAAAGTCGAGTGCAGCGGGGCCGCGGGTGGGGGGGAGGCATGCAGTTAGCAAGTTCAGAAGAGCAGTCAGCGTGGAAATATCGATAGAAGATAGAAAGAGAGGCAACCTTGCGGCGGAATTTAAGAGGTAGAAGACTATCAGTATGAGGAGGAGAGCTGATGAGACGAAGAGCCTTTGCCTCCACTCTGTCCAGAAGAGCTGTGTGAGTGGAGCCCCCCCACACATGAGATGCATACTCCATACGAGGGCGGACAAGGCCCCTGTATATGGACAGCAACTGTGCAGGGGAGAAGAACTGGCGGAGACGGTACAGAACGCCCAGCCTCGAGGAAGCTGATTTAGTAAGAGATGAGATATGAAGTTTCCAGTTGAGATTTTGAGTTAAGGATAGACCGAGGATGTTTAGTGTTGAGGAAGGTGATAGCTGGGTGTTGTCAAAGAATAGGGGATAGTTGTTTGGAAGATTGTGTCGAGTGGATAGGTGGAGAAACTGTTTTTGAGGCGTTGAAGGACACCAGGTTCTTCTTGCCCCAATCGGAAATAATAGTAAGGTCTGAGGCTAAGCGTTCTGCAGCCTCCAGCCTTGAGTCGTTAAGTTCCTGAACGGTGGGTCTTCTATAAAAACAAGTTGAATAAAGCAGAGTGGAATCATCGGCGTAGGAATTGATAGTACATTTCGATTTGGAAATAAGATCATCAATGAACAACAAAAAGAGTGGGAGATAGGACAGAACCCTGTGGGACACCACTGTTAATAGATTTAGGGGAAGAACAGTGACCGTCTACCACGGCAGAAATAGAACGGTCAGAAAGGAAACTGGAGATAAAGGTACAGAGAGAAGGATAGAAACCGTAGGAGGGTAGTTTAGAAAGCAAAGATTTGTGCCAGACCCTATCAAAAGCTTTTGATATGTCCAGCGCAATAGCAAAAGTTTCACCGAAACGGCTAAGAGAGGATGACCAAGAGTCAGTTAAGAAGGCTAGGAGATCACCAGTAGAACGCCCCTTGCGGAACCCATACTGGCGATCAGATAGAAGGTCAGAAGTGGAAAGGTGCTTATGAATCTTACGGTTAAGGATTGATTCAAAAGCTTTAGATAGACAAGAAAGTAAAGCAATAGGACGGTAGTTTGAGGGATTGGAGCGGTCACCCTTCTTAGGTACAGGCTGTGTGAAGGCATACTTCCAGCAAGTAGGAAAGGTAGATGTTGACAGGCAGAGGCGAAAGAGTTTGACCAGGCAGGGTGACAGCACGGAGGCACAGTTTTTAAGGACAATAGGAGGCACTCCATCAGGTCCATAAGCCTTCTGAGGATTGAGGCCAGAGAGGGCATAGAAAACATCATTTTGAAGAATCTTTATAACAGGCATAAAGGAGTCAGAGGGGGGATGAGTAGGAAGAATATGCCCAGAATCGTCCAGAGTGGAGTTTTTAGAAAAAGTTTGAGAGAAGAGTTCAGCCTTAGAGATAGATGAGACGGCAGTGTTGCCGTCAGGACTGAGGAGTGGATGGAAAGATGAAGAAGTGAAGTTGGAGGAGATGTTTTTGGCTAGATGCCAGAAGTCACGGGAAGAGTTAGAAAGCAAGGTTTTGACATTTTCTATTAATGAAAGAATTTTGGTTAGTCGGAGAATAGATTTGGCACGATTTCGGGCAGAAATGTAAAGTTCATAATTAGCATTAGTTTGAAGGCTCTGGTATCTTTTGTGAGCTACCTCTATCATTGACAGCACGAGAACAAGCGTGATTAAACCAAGGCTTTTTAGCGTGAGGAGTAGAGAAAAACGAGGAATGTATGCCTCCATTCCAGAGACAATCACCTCTGTGATGCGCTGAGCACACACAGAGGGTCTCTATTCTGGAAGCAATAATCATTCCACGGAATCGGAAAAAGTACATCCTCAGGTCGTCCCACCGAGCTGAAGCAAATGCCAGAAGCATCGCCTCTTCGGTGGGTCCAGAGGATGTACAGGAGCGATAGGACAGGATGCAGAAATAAGATTGTGATCGGAGGAGCCCAACGGAGAGAACAGTTTGACAGAATAAGCAGAAGGGTTTGAGGTAAGGAAGAGGTCTAGAATGTTGGGCCGATCTCCAAGACGGTCAGGAATACGTGTAGGGTGCTGGACCAACTGCTCTAGGTCGTTGAGGATAGCAAAGTTGTAGGCTTGTTCACCAGGATGGTCAGTGAAAGAGGATGAAAGCCAAAGCTGGTGGTGAACATTGAAATCTCCTAGGATGGAGATTTCAGCGAAGGAGAGTGGGTCAAGATGTGCTCCACTTTAGAATTCAAATAGTCAAAGAATTTTACATAGTTGGTAGAGTTAGGTGAGAGATAAACAGCACAGATGTATTTAGTAATAGAATGACAGTGAAGTCTTAACCAGATGGTGGAAAATTCAGAAGAGTCAAGGTCGTGGGCACGAGAGCAAGTGATGTCGTTGCGCACGTAGGCGCAACATCCAGCTTTGGATTGAAATTTAGGATAGAGATAGTAGGAGGGAACAGAGTAGAGATTGCTGTCAGTAGGCCTTTTGTATTGCATAACAACTGTCTGAATCATGAAAACAATTCCCGTGGACATGGCAAAAGGCAGCCTTCCGCTGATGGTTTGGCCTAGGGTTCCTGTGTGATGAGTGATGGCCACCCCTGTAACCTCCTGATCTCCTATCAGATCCCTATCTTGAGTGTGTTGAGTCCCTACGTTTCGCGAAGCAAGAATTCTCGGAATGTCCTGATTGTTTGCAAAAACTACAGGTGATAGAAGCCTTACTTTGAGCCTGCAATGCTGCGGCTGTTGTGAGGGGTTGATGGTGAGGGTGTTCTTGAACCCTGACTTCTAACTCTGAGACGAAGTCAACCAACTTCCCGCTCGGTTTGAAGGTCAAGGGAACGGCAGAATGGCGGTTCTTCTCTGAAATATGAGATCAGTAAAAAAGCAACTCGAAGACTGTCTTCACCTGGTGTTTTTGCATACTGCCCCCTGGGAGCCATTGCGCGTCTTCAAGACTTTTGATACAGTCAACCGCCAGCTGATTTGCTACAGTCATAGCGTCACAAATCGGCTTTGTTGAGGAATTTTTTTGGAGGGACTCAACCGTGTGTGCGATCTGTCTAACGAAGCTTGGTTTACTCCCGCCTCCGAAGATTTTTATGAAATTCCTTTTAAAAATCTCATAGTTTACTCCAATGTCCACCGAAGCAAAGGCTGAGGACTGCATCAAATTTAATGCCCGAGAGCCTGGTAGTAACCCGGACTGAATGAATGCAATTTTATCATGATCTTCCGTAATGGAGGAATTTACGATTACGATGTAGTCGGGCAGGTGTGTGGCAGGGCGGGAGCCGGAACACTGCTGCCAGACGTAGGACGGCTGCGATGCTCTTGTTATTTTGAGAGTTGTGGGGGCAGCGGTTGTAGATATGGCAACCTGGGTGTGTAACCTCTTGAGAAGGCGCCTTGTAGTAACGGTGGTGGGTACTGCTTGCAGTCACCGGGAGATGTCCGCGTTTGCCCTGGTTGACTGTTTGCCAGAAGAGGTTTGGGCCGATGCTCCCGGCAGCGGCGGTGTTGCCGCTGTGTTGCTTGGAGCTTGTGGGCTCTGCGGGGAGTGCCTCCTTCTGCGTACCACGGAGGGCTTGGAGTGAGCTGGGAGTGGCTGGTTGTTAACCTGTAGAGAGCTTGTAGAAGTGCGTAGGCCTGCAGTTGGCCTGTAGCAGGGATTTTGACTCCTTCCTTCCTTCTACGCCTGTCCCCGGATTTGTTGGTGAGTTCTTGTGGCTTGGAGCTCTTGTAGGAGAACTAGGTAGCGAAGGGCTCGAGCGCGTTGGGACACCGTCTGCCACCGGTGAACGCTTGGTTGCGGGGACTTGCGGGCGTGAAGGGAAACTCTTGCTGTCTTCGAAGAAATATATTCTTAACCTAAGATACAGCGTAGCGTGGGTGAGAGAGACGAGACGCTAGGTGTGTGTCGTGCGAGCTCTCTCGAAGGAGTGACGAGTTACAGAGTGGAAAATAATGAAGTTACAATTGGTCACGTATGTCAAGGTGACCTCTAAGCTTGATGAAATGCTTTGTATACAAACTGAGATGGTAAAAACTGACAGCTGACATTCCTACAAGGTGGCGTAATCTATCTGTCGTTTTTTTTTTTCCATTGATATACTACAGTTACTATAACAAGGTCGTCCCACCCAGCTGAAGCAAAATGCCAGAAGCATCGCCTCTTCGGTGGGTCCAGAGGATGTACAGGAGCGATAGGACAGGAAACAGAAATAAGGTTATGGTCGGAGGAACCCAACGGAGAGAACAGTTTGACAGAGTAAGCAAAAGGATTAGAGGTAAGGAAGAGGTCTAGAATGTTGGGCCTGTCTCCAAAACGGTCGGGAATACGTGTAGGGTGCTGAACCAATTGCTCTAGGTCGTTGAGGAGAGCAAAGTTGTAGGCTTGTTCACCAGGCTGGTCTGTGAAAGAGGATGAGAGCCAAAGCTGGTGGTGAACATTCAAATCTCCCATGATGGAGATTTTAGCGAAGGGAGAGTGAGTCAAGATGTGCTCCACTTTAGAATTCAAATAGTCAAAGAATTTTACATAGTAAGTAGAGCTAGGTGAGAGATAAACAGCACAGATGTATTTAGTAATAGAATGACAATGAAGTCTTAGCCAGATGGTGGAAAATTCAGAAGAGTCAAGGTCGTGGGCACGAGAGCAAGTGATGTCGCTGCGCACGTAGGCGCAACATCCAGCTTAGGATTAAAATTTAGGATAGAGATAGTAGGAGGGAACAGAGTAGAAGGTGCTGTCAGTAGCCTCAGTAACCTGTGTTTAGGTGAGGAAGAGAAAATGAGGTTTAGAGGAGGAGAGATGGTGTTCCACAGAATGAAAATTAGAACGAATGTTGCAGAAATTGATAAGGAGGAGGTTCGAGGAGTTATCAGGACACCTCTCAAGTCGGCAGCCAGAAAGGGAATTTATGGTCCCCCCCCAGGCGGGAACTCCGAGGCATTGTTATTTTTCGCCATTTTGAATTTGGATTTTGGGAAAAGGTGTGTGTGTTGTGTGAATGTAGCGTGGTGTAGAAAGAGAGAGGAACTGTCTTTAGAGAGCATGCTGAACTGCTCTCTGGTGTTGATGAGACAAAAGGGAAACGGTTAGTGAGGACATGGGAAGGGTCTGTGAAGGGCTTCAGCACCCTCCTCGCTTCCCATATATCCTCACCGGGAGTAGGTCACTCCCGTTCGGTAGGTGTCTTCCTACCTAATCCTACTATAGGATCGCAAAACAGTTCATGGTAATCCCAGCAACTTTTACGAGAGGCTTTTCAAACGGGCGAACTTAGGCGCCGTTTAGGATGGGAAAGAGCCTACATAGAGACTTCAGATTTGCCTGGAGTAAACCTTGAGGCGGTCTCCCTAGGGTGGGCTAGACGACACGCCCCCTAGCGTATGCCCCAATGATTAACTGATTTCCTCCTCTCCGGCACTCCAGGATGCTTCGTGATCATCGTGATGCGCCATGAGTTCCTACAGACCGTGCCTTCCTACAAGGACAAGCTGGAGCCTTACATGGACCAGCTGGAGGCGGACGGGAAGTGGAAGAAGGTAGGGAGCACCGTTGCCAGATTATCGTACTCAGAGCATAGTATTTACCGTTTTTTGACACCTAACTATTGCCAAGAAACATCAGGAATTCACTATTTTAACGATAGATATAAATTAATCTAGTTATTGGGCCCCAGGAGACAGTTTTGGGGTCGGAAGTTGGTAAATATAAGAGGCTGAATACAACTATCTGGCAACATTGGTACAAGAAAACATTTACTCTAATCGAGGTTTCTGTCTGGCGGGGCTGTTCACTGTATGGGCGCCTGTCACAACACTCTGGTATAAGATGGTCAGGAGCTGGCCAGGGGGAGAAGGTCACGTATTTGAAATGATGGTCATAATTCCTTCAGGTGGAGCGGCGCATCGTCCCAAACTATTTCTGTGACAAGGAGGGTCTCGTCTTCGTCTTCCGCATCACTAAGCCTGAGTGAGGAGGAAGAGGAGGGAAGGGAAAGGAGAGAGATGAAGAGGAGGAGTTATAGTGGTGCTGTGCCAAGGCCGTCTCTGTGTAACAGCCTTGGCTTTCGTCGCGGCACCCGAGACTGAGGTGTGAATTATCGTGGTATCATGGCGTCTACGATGTTATATGATAGTTTACGCATAGGGCATATTTGTCAGTATTAATCATATTATTGAAATTGTCGTAAAAATCTGTTTTAGTTTATAAGACTGAGGCTGCAGAATCCTTAACCTCAGACCTTGCTATCATCTCCGATTGGGATAAAAGGAAACTTTGGGTTTTTGTGTCCTTCAATGCCTCAAAAACCCAATTTATCCACCTTTCAACTCGACACAATCTTCCAAACACCTATCCCCTATTCTTCAACTACACTCAGCTGTCACCTCATAATTCTTCAGAACTAAATATCATCGGTCTATCCTTAACTCAAAATCTTAACTGGAAACTTCTCATCTCTTCTCTCACTAAATCAGCTTCCTCGAGGTTGGGCGTTCTGTATCGTCTCCTCCAGTTCTTCTGCCCCGCACCGCTGCTATCCATATACAAGGGCCTTGTCCGCCCTCGTATGGAGTATGCATCGCACGTGTGGGGGGCTCCGCCCACACAGCTCTTCTCTATCTTTCGGCCACTCCTCTGTTGTAAAAAAAAAAATAAGGTCGCTGATTTTGTAGCTGTATGTGTGTGTGCATGTGTAATGGCAAGTTGCCAGAACACGATAACGAAGACCTCAGACTCATGTGCTGCAACTATAGTATACGTTTAGGAATGCTTGGTCTGGGTCTTGGGGTCTTGATGATGTACAGACATGTGCATATATATAATAAACGGGTGCCTACTTCCCCTCAGAATCATGTTAATCTTTGTTTGTTTCTCAAGTTAATTTAAGTGATTACTCTTCCTAATTTTAAATGCGTCTGCTGTTCCTAATGTATAATGCGTCTGCTGTTCCTAATTTATAATGCGTCTGCTGTTCCTAATTTTAAAAGCGTCTGCTGTTCCTAATTTTAAAAGCGTCTGCTGTTTCTAATTTTAAAAGCGTCTGCTGTTCCTAATTTTAAAAGCGTCTGCTGTTCCTAATTTTAAAAGCGTCTGCTGTTCCTAATTTTAAAAGCGTCTGCTGTAGCCCTACGTGGCGCAATGCAGAGGAAGTTAACTTATTAAATCTGAAATTCAAGTGAAATGATCAGCAATTTAAGTTAAGTAACAGAGTAGTGAAGAATATGTGGCAGTGAGCATGTGGAAGGATGAGATGGAACGAGAGAACAAAGATTAACGAAAATAATAAAAAATTATCGCTCCCATCCCTCCCTCCTCCATACTTCCTTCCTCGAACAGAGTCGTCCGCCACTGGAGCAGCCTCCCCGCAGAAGTAGTCAGTGCGGAAACGATCAACTCCATTTCCACTGACAGTAACTTTACTGCGTCGGGAGTGAACTGAACGTATCCAAGGTCACTTAATGTTCTTAGTTCTGTTCTTTTCTTCTTCTATTATGAGATATCATCATCATCATCATAATTTCGTTTAACGTCCGTTTTCACTCTTCCTGAGCGGTTGGACGCTTTATGGGTCTCCTCTATTCTGCTCTGTCTTCTGCCTGATGCTCATCCAATCCCATCACTGCCAAGTCTTCCTGTATACACCTTCTCCACGTTTTCCTAGGTCTACCAATTGGTCTCCTTCTTTTTACTTTCAATCTCTCCAAAACTCCCAGCACTGTATCCTCCCCTGCTCTTCACATGTCCAAACTATAGGAGTCTCCCTTCTTAGCACTGTTTCCAGGTTCTCTACTCCACATCTGCTAGCCACATCTAGCTGCACTAGATACCCTGTCTTGCCAATCTCTCCACAACTCCCAGCACTGTATCCTCCCCTGCTCCCTTCACATGTCCAAACCATCGGAGTCTTTCCCTTCTGAGGTGGTGGCGGAGTGGTTAGCGTGCCGGCCCCGCATTCGCAGCGTTGATGATGATGAGGGGATGATGGGATTTTTCAGTCACCGCCTAAGACTACCCATATGCTGTCCTGAAGACTACCCACCAACCCGGTCTCTAGAAGCTATGCAAGTGAAATTAAGAATGAGCTCCGGGGGGCAGTATGAGCCAATAATAATTGCGCCACTATAAACAATTGTCGGCGCCATAACGGGCTTGGGCCGACCATCAGGGCCCTAATGAAAAAATTCCTACCGGCGCTTTAGGTCACATGTAAAAAAATAAAAAAATAAAGGTTTCCAGGTCCTCTACTCCACATCTGTAAGCTACATCTGCACCGGACACCCTATCTTACCATTCTCTCCACAACACCCAGCACTGTATCCTCCCCTGCTCTCCTTACATGTCCAAACCATCGGAGTCTTTCCCTTCTGAGCACTGTTTCCATGCAGGTCCTTTACTCCACATCTGTTAGCTACATCTGCACTGGATCGACACCCTTCTATTATGTGATATGGAACAAAGAATATAGAAGATAATTAATTGTTCTCCCGCCCCCTCCCTCCCTCCCTCCCTCCTTCCTTCCTTCCTTCCTCGAATTGAGTCGTCCGCCACTGTAACAGCCTTCCTGCAAGAGTGGTTAGCGCATACTGTGTGATTTTCAGTTAATACAAGAAACATGTGTGCAATATTCATGCAGTGGAGGAAATGATAAGACTCGTAATATGATAATATAAAACAGTAAAGGAAGGAATATTAATTAAGTGCATGAAACCAATTATAATCATTTTCCACAGATAGAGGTCGTTTTTTTCTTGTTCTTGTTTTAATAGTTTTTTTCTTCTTCTATATGAGAGAGAGATAATAATGATGATGATGATAATAATAATAATAATAATAATAATAATAATAATAATAATAATTATTATTAAAATAAGAGTAATATGAGAATTGTGATAAAGGAGAAGAGAGGAAGAAGAGAAAAGAAAAAAGACGGAGAAAGGAGATAATTACAGAAGAATAAAGAAAAGGAAAGAAGGAATGGAGGAAACAGAAGGAAGGGAAATAGAAATAATGGAAATATATAACAATAGAGCGGGTCAAGGGTGGACGGGGTTGGGGGGGGGCGGTACTCGGCTCACCTCAAAACAAAACAACGTGACTGAGAAAGAGTAAGGGAGGAGAGGGAGATAATGTAAGGGAGGAGGGAGGTGGGAACAGGGAAGGGAGGAGAGGAGGAAAAGGAAGGAGAGGGAAAGAAAGAGTAAGGAGGAGACAATATGGAAGAGAAGGGCGGGGAGAGGGAGAGAAAGGAGGGGATGGAGTGAAAGGGAGGAGAGAGAGAATAAAGGAGGAAAGGAGGGGATGAAGGGAGGTAAGGAGTAAGGGAGGCGATAAGAGGGAGAGAGGGCTGTAAGTAAAGGAAGGTGAGGGAGAGAAAAAATAAGGGAGGAAAGGAGGGGATGGAGGGAGGTAAGGAGTAAGGGAGGCGATAAGAGGGAAAGAGGGCTGTAAGTAAAGGAAGGTTTTGACGGATCCGTCGACGTTAATAATGACCTCAAAATAACGTCAGCGAAATAGCGGCCGATCGGCACGGATGATCCACTCCGTCAGTCCATCGCCCACCATTTGTTGACAAACATATGGGCAGCATTAACCACAACGACTTCTTGTATATGTTATTTTGTACGTAAGTACTTATATTTCATATTTTCATGATATGTAGGATACACAATTTTCATTCTGTGAAGCACCATCTCTCCTCCTCTAAACCTCACCTTTTCTTCCTCACCGAAACGCAGGTCTCTGAGGCTACTGACAGCAATCTCTACTATGTTCCCTCCTACTATCTCTATCATAAATTTCAATTTAAAGCTGGAAGTTGCGTCTACGTGCACAACTACATCACTTGCTCTCACGACCTTTACTCTTCTGAATTTTCCACCATCTGGCTAAGACTTCATTGTCATACTATTACTAAATACATCTGTGCTGTTTATCTCTCACCCAGCTCAATTAACTATGTAAAATTCTTTGACTACTTGAACTCTAAAGTGGAGCACATCTTGACCCACTCTCCTTTCTCTGAAATCTCCATCATGGGAGATTTCAATGTTCACCGCCAGCTTTGGCTTTCATCCTCTTTTACTGACCAGCCTGGTGAACAAGCCTATAAATTTGCCCTCCTCAACGAGCCAGAGCAGTTGGTTCAGCACCCTACACGTGTAGCCAGTAGCGAGTGTTCTACGTGCTAATTGGTTCGTGGATAGAGAAAGTCAATATCCGTCAGGCTTATTTATTGACATAAAATCGTACAGGTCATACGAACAAACAAAATACATATAAAAGGTGTTTGTGTGTGTATGCGTGTGTATGGTGTAGATGACATATAAATGTTAGTGTGTGTAGTAAACAATATGTACGAGTTAACAATAGGAGGACGAGGACAGACAGTGGAAGATAAACGAGTAACAAGAGAGACAAACTGAGACAGGCTAGAGTAGGTAGGAAGACACTTACCGAAGGGGAGCAAGCCACTCCCGGTGAGGTATATATGGGAAGTGAGAAGGGAGCTGAAGCCCTCCAAAGACCCTTCCCATGTCCTCACTAACCGTTTCCCAATTGTCTCACCAACACCAGAGAGTAGTTCAACATGCTCTCTAAAGACATCTCCTCTCTCTATCCACACCACACTACATTCACACAATATATCCACCTTTTCCCAAAATTCAAATATCAAAATGGCGCACCTTCACCTTGCCTCGGAGTCCCCGCTTGGGGTGGGACCACAAATTCCCCCAGGGAGGACTCCCCTTCTGGCTGTCGACCCGAGAGGTGTTTTGATAACTCTTCAAACTTCTTTCTTCTCACTTTCTGCAACATTCGCGGTCTTCCTTCTAATTTTCATTCTGTGGAACACCATCTCTCTTCCTCTAAACCTCACCTTCTTTTCCTCACCCAAACACAGGTTTCTGAGGCTACTGACAGCAATCTCTACTCTGTTCCCTCCTACTATTTCTATCCTAAATTTCAATCCAAAGCTGGAAGTTGCGCCTACGTGCGCAACGACATCACTTGCTATCGTGCCCACAACCTTGATTCTTCAGAATTTTCAACCATCTGGCTAAGACTTCATTGTCATTCTATTATTAAAGACATCTGTGCTGTTTATCTCTACCTAACTTTACTATGTAAAATTCTTTGACTGCTTGAGCCCTAAATTGGAGCACATATTGACCCACTCTCCCTTCGCTAAAATCTCCATCCTAAGAGATTTCAATGTTCACCACCAGCTTTGGCTTTCATTCTCTTTCACTGATCAGCCTGGTGAACAAGCCTACAACTCTCCTATCCTCAACGATCTAGAGCAGTTGGTCCAGCACCCTACACGTATTCCCGATCGTCTTGGAGACCGGCCCAACATTCTAGACCTCTTCCTTACCTCTAACCCTTCTGCTTATGCTGTCAAACTTTTCTCTCCGTTGGGCTCCCTCGATCACAATCTTATTTCTGTATCCTGTCCTATCGCTCCTGTACACCCTCTGGACCCACCGAAGAGGTGATGCTTCAAGCATTTTGCTTCAACTCGGTGGGACGACCTGAGGATGTACTTTTCTTATTTCCCGTGGAATGATTATTGCTTCCAGGGTAGAGACCCCTCTGTGTGTGGTCAGAGCATCACAGAGGTGATTGTCTCTGGAATGGAGGCATACATTCCACGTACTTTCTCTACTCCTCACGCTAAAAAGCCTTGGTTTAATCCCGCTTGTTCTCGTGCTGTCAATGATAGAGAGTCAGCTCACAAAAGGTACCAGAGCCTTCGAACTAATGCTAACCATGATCTTTACATTTCTGCCCAGAATCGTGCCAAATCTATTCTCCGACTAACCAAAAACTCTTTCCTTAATAGAAAATGCCAAAACCTTGCTTTCTCTAACTCTTCCCGTGACTTCTGGCATCTAGCCAAAAACATTTCCAACTTCACTTCTTCATCTTTCCCTCCACTCTTCAGTCCTGACGGCAACACTGCCGTCTCATCTATCTCTAAGGCTGAACTCTTCTCTCAATTTTTTTCTAAAAACTCCACTCTGGACGATTCTGGGCATATTCCTCCTACTCATCCCCCCTCTGACTCCTTTATGCCTGTTATAAAGATTCTTCAAAATGATGTTTTCTATGCCCTCTCTGGCCTCAATCCTCAGAAGGCTTATGGACCTGATGGAGTGCCTCCTATTGTCCTTAAAACTGTGCCTCCGTGCTGTCACCCTGCCTGGTCAAAATCTTTCGCCTGTGCCTGTCAACATCTACCTTTCCTTTCTGCTGGAAGTATCCCTTCATACAGCCCGTGCCTAAGAAGGGTGACCGTTCCAATCCTCAAACTACCGTCCTATAGCTTTATTTTCTTGTCTATCTAAAGCTTTTGAATCAATCCTTAACCGGAAGATTCAAAAGCACCTTTCAACTTCTGACCTTCTATGTGATCGCCAGTATGGGTTTTACAAGTGGCGTTCTACTGGTGATCTCCTTGCCTTCCTAACTGACTCTTGGTCATCCTCTCTTAGCCGTTTCAGTGAAACCTTTGCTATTGCGCTGGACATGTCAAAAGCTTTTGATAGGGTCTGGTACAAATCTTTGCTTTACAAACTACCCGCCTACGGTTTCCATCCTTCTCTCTGTACCTTTATCTCCAGCTTCATTACTGACCGTTCTATTTCTGCCGTGGTAGACGGTCACTGTTCTTCCCCTAAACCTATTAACAGTGGTGTCCCACAGGGTTCTGTCCTATCTCCCATTCGATTCCTGTTGTTCATTGATGATCTTTCCAAAACGAACTGTCCTATCCATTCTTACGCCGATGACTCCGCTCTGCATTACTCAACTTCTTTTAATAGAAGACCCAGCCTACAGGAACGTAACGATTCAAGGCTGGAGGCAACATAACTCTTAGCCTCAGACCTTACTATTATTTCCGATTGGGGCAAGAGGAATATGGTGTCCTTTAACGCCTCAAAAACACAGTTTATCCACCTATCCACTCGACACAATCTTCCAAACAACTATCCTCAATTCTTTGACAACACTCAGCTATCACCTTCTTTAACACTAAACATCGGTCTATCCTTAACTCAAAATCTCAACTGGAAACTTCATATCTCATCTCTTACTAAATCAGCTTCCTCGAGGCTAGGCGTTCTGTATCGTCTCCGCCAGTTCTTCTCCCCCGCACAGTTGCTATCCATTTACAGGGGCCTTGTCCGCCCTCGTATGTAATATGCATCTCATGTGTAGGGGGGGCACTCACACAGCTCTCCTTGACAGAGTGGAGTCAAAGGCTCTTCGTCTCATCAGCTCACCTCCTCATACCGATAGTCTTCTACCTCTCAAATTCTGCCGCCATGTTGCCTCTCTTTCTATCTTTTATTGATATTTTCATGCTGACTGCTCTTCTGAACTTGCTAACTGCATGCCTCCCCCGCTCCCGCGGGCCCGCTGCACACGACTTTCTACTCATGCTTATCCCCTTATACAAGAGTCAACCAGCATCTTCACTCTTTCATTCCTCACGCTGGTAAACTCTGGAACTATCTTCCTTCATCTGCATTTCCTCCTGCCTACGACTTGAACTCTTTCAAAAGGAGGGTATCAGGACACCTCTCCTCCCGAAATTGACCTCTCTTTTTGGACACTCCTTTGACCTCTATTCAGGAGCAGTAAGTAGCGGGCTATTTTTTTTTTTTACGCCCTTGAACTGTCTCCTTAGCTGTAAAAAAAACAAAAAAAAACATTAAAGACGCAACACGGACAACAAGGAGCGCGACGAGAGACAAGAACATCAAAACATTCACTAATTGAGTCTGTGTTGCCACACTATTTTCTTTGTCTCACCGGAGGAGAGTACGCGACCGTCTCAGCGGGGGCTTGCTACAGATAATCCCCCCCAGTGGCGAGAAAGGAGGAACGAAATCTTCCCTGGTGCGGTGAGTCGAGCTGGGGTGAGCTGCGCGGTGAGGACAGCTACCGTGAGTCGAGCTGAGGTGAGTTGCGCGGTGAGGACAGCTTGTTGCAGTCACCACTCGAATCACGTGTTCCTTCCCCTCAGTGACACATAAGAAAATGGTGCACTGCACAGAAGACTTTAAAATTGTGTTTTCATGTTCATCGTTAGCACTTGTCTCTGTCCGCGTCGTGTCTTCAATGTTTATCTTTCTTGTACTCGTTTACCTTTGACTGTCCGTCTATGTCCTTTTGTTGTCCACCGTTACACATTGTTATACACATACACCAACACTTAAATGTTAACCTACACAAACAACATTCACACAAACGCATACCCACACAAACACCTTTTCCTTGTGTTGTGTTTGTCTCAATAACTTGATGTATTTTTGTCCAATAAAGTAACCCTGACGGATATGAGTTTCTCTATCCGTGAACCGATTAGCACTTAGAACACTCGCTACCACCAACAAGCTAAGGTGAGTCGAGCTGGAGTGAGTAGCGCAGTGAGAGCAGCTACGGAGAGTCGAGCTGGAGTGAGTAGCGCAGAGAGAACAGCTACGGTGAGTCGAGCTGGAGTGAGTAGCGCAGTGAGAACAGCTACGGTGAGTCGAGCTGGAGTGAGTAGCGCAATGAGAACAGCTACGGTGAGTCGAGCTGGAGTGAGTAGCGCAGTGAGAACAGCTACGGTGAGTCGAGCTGAGGTGAGTTGAGTGGTTGGCTGTTTAATAGATCCTGAAAGGCTTGAATCCTCACTCCAAAATCGCGATCCACGTAGACGGGTCCTGAGCAGAAAAGTGGTGCTCTGAAGGACACCGCTGTTGTAGAGGAAATTGTCGTCGTCAAGCATGGTGAAGTCGAACGGTGTGGAGATGGGCAAAAGGCACTGGCGTAAACGCGATAGGGGCCACGGCAGTCAGAGAGAGCGTCGAGGGAACTGCGTGTGAAGGCACTAGCTGCCAGCGTGCCAGGGGCCACAGCAGGTGAGGGGCGCTAGCATGTGCCAGGGGCCGCGGCAGTCCGTGAGAGTAGAACGAACTGCGTGTACTATAGGCGCTGGCGCTTGCTAGGGGCCGCGGCAGTCCGTGAGTGAATCGAGCAGACTGCGTACTATAGGCGCTGTAACACAACACTGTACGCTTAGTAGGTAACACTGTGACACTAACTGTTGCTGGGAACTTGCTGCACTGAAATGTTGGAGACACTGCACTGTACATAAGAATCCACAGCAGAGTAAGGTAATCCCAAAGGGCGGTGATAAATCCAGGGGTCAGCCAGTAATCCCAGTGGGGTGTCACACTGTGTTTGCGTGTCTCTCTGAGTCTGTGTGGCGTGTACACTGAGTCAGTGTGGCACTGTGTGTATCAGAAATGTGTCGCACTGTGTTTGAGTGTTCACTGAGTCTATGTAGTGTCACACGGTGTGCGTGTCTCAGTCGCCGGACCAGCGGGAGGTCAGGGAGGAGGAGGGGTGGGGGTGGGTGGATGGGTGAGCGGTGGGAGGAGCACCCAGGGGCACAGAAGGTGCCTGAAGGGTGGAGAAGGGGCCTGGAGAGGGGACACAGAGGGTGCCTGGATGAGGCGTTAAAGGTGCCTGGAGGAGGCGCTGAAGGTGCCTGGAGGAGGTGCTGAAGGCGCCTGGGGACGGGGCACAGAGGGTGCCTGGAGGGGGCTCAGAGGGTACCTGGAGGAGGCTCAGAAGGCGCCTGGAGGAGGGCACAGAGGGTGCCTGGGGGAGGGCGGGGGAGAACCCTGAAGGTGGCAACTACGCCCACGGCGTAATGGTTCTCCTGACCTGGGGCTCAACCTCACGACCCCCAAGCAGAGGTGAGGTTTATTGCCCCAGGAGAGGGTAGACGAATGGATCATTTCAGACCCAGGTCCACCGCTCTAGGAGAGAGTGCCCTTATAAACGGCACCGGTTTACAAGCCGCCTTGAACCATAGCAACACTCCGGGGTCAACAATTGTAGGTGGTAGCGAGTGTTCCGAGTGCTAATTGGTTCACGGATAGAGAAAGTCAATATCCGTCAGGGTTGTTTATTGACATAAAAATCGTACAGGTCATAAGGACAAACAAAACACATAGAAAAGGTGTTTGTGTGTGTATGCGTGTG
Source organism: Eriocheir sinensis (assembly GCF_024679095.1). Taxonomy (NCBI): domain Eukaryota; kingdom Metazoa; phylum Arthropoda; class Malacostraca; order Decapoda; family Varunidae; genus Eriocheir; species Eriocheir sinensis. Next base: position 20,086,377 of record NC_066531.1, on the reverse strand, counting down.
TATGAATGTTGTATGGTGTATATGACATATAAATGTTAGTGTGTGTAGTAAACAATATGTATGAGTTAACAATATGAGGACGAGGACAGACAGTGGAAGATAAACGAGTAACAAGAGAGACAAACATTAAAGACGCAACACGGACAACAAGGAGCGCGACGAGAGACAAGAACATCAAAACATTCAGTATTTGAGTCTGTGCTGCCACACCATTTTCCTTGTCTCACCGGAGGAGAGTACGCGACCGTTTCAGAGGTGGCTTGCTACACACGTATTCCCGACCGTCTTGGAGACCGGCCCAACATACTAGACATCTTCCTTACCTCTAACCCTCATGAATGGGAGACCTCTGCAAGCGATGCAGGAGGAAAAGGATCTTGGAGTCACTATCAGCAGTGACCTGAAACACGCGAATCACTGTAAAAAAGCATACAACAAGGCCAACATTATGCTCGGGTTCATAGCGAGGAACTTCGAGTGTAAAACACCAGACGTGATGCTATCCTTGTATAATTCCATGGTAAGACCGCACCTCGAGTATGCAGTGCAGTTCTGGTCTCCCAATTACAGAAAGGACATTGCTTTACTGGAAAGGATTCAACGACGCGCCACAAAGATGATTCCAACCTTCAGGGCTCAACCGTACGAGGAACGACTCAAGCGACTCAATCTCTTTACATTGGAGAAAAGACGCCTACGAGGGGACATGATTCAAGTCTTCAAGTATCTAAAAAAGTTCAATAACGTCGATTACTCCAAATTCTTTGAACTGCAAACCAACTCAAGAACTAGAAATAACGGTTTACCCATTCAGTCGAGTCGATGTAACACAGACATTGGAAGGAGTTTCTTTTCAAACCGAGTCATCCGCCACTGGAACAATCTTCCCTCAGAAGTAGTAAATGCGAATACCATCAACTCCTTCAAATATAGAATCGACCGTCATTTCGCTGCGTCAGGAGTAAACTGAATAACGAGGGGCTTCCATCTGCTCCTCAATATCGAGGTGCTTTCATCTGCTCACCAAGCCCCAAGTGTCGGTCGAGCAGATTAAATCACCCAAGCGGGCGACCTCGTAATGAGCCAATAGGCTTTCTGTTGCCTGCATTTCCATGTTTCCATGTTTCCATGTTTCTGCTTACTCTGTCAAACTGTTCTCTCCGTTGGGCTCCTCCGATCGCAACCTTATTTATGTATCCTGTCCTATTGCTCCTGTACATCCTCTGGAGTCTGGAGCCACCGAAGAGGCGATACCTCTGGCATTTTGCTTCAGCTCGGTGGGACGAGCTGAGGATGTACTTTTCTGATTTCCCGTGGAATGATTACTGCTTCCACGATAGAGACCCCTCTGTGTGTGCCCAGCGCATCAAAGATGTGAGTGTCTTTGGAATGGAGGTATACATTCCACGTACGTTCCTTACTCCCCATGCTAAAAAGCCTTGGTTTAATCACACTTCTTCTCGTGCTGTCAAAGATAGAGAGGCAGCTCACAAAAGGTACCAGAGCCTTCGAACACCCGCTAACCTTGATTTTTACATTTCCGCCCGGAATCGTGCCAATTCTATTCTTCGACTTAACAAAAACGCCATTATCCATAGCAAATGTCAACACCTTGCTTTCTCTAATTCTTCTAAAGAATTTTGGTACTTAGCACAGTTGCTATCCATTTACAGGGGCCTTGTCCGCCCTCGTATGGACTATGCATCTCATGTGTGTGTGTGTGTGTGTGTGTGTGTGTGTGTGTGTGTGTGTGTGTGTGTGTGTGTGTGTGTGTGTGTGTGTGTGAGGGGGGGGGGTCCACTCACAAAACTCTCCTTGACAGAGTGGAGTCAAAGTCTCTTCGCCTCATCAGCTCTCCTCCTCACACTGATAGTCTTCTACCTCTCAAATTCCGCCGCCATGTTGCCTCTCTTTTCATCTGTATTTCCTCCTGCCTAACGACTTCAACTCTTTCATGAGGGGGGTATCAGGACACCTCTCCTCCCGAAATTGAACTCTCTTTTTGGACACTCCTTTGACCTCTATTCAGGAGCAGTAAGTAGCGGGCTTTTTTTATACATATTTTTCTTTACGCCCTTGAACTGTCTCCTTAGCTGTAAAAAAAAAAAAAAAAAAAAAACTTAGCCAAAAATATCTCCTCCAGTTTCACTTCTTCCCGTTTCCCGCCTCTTCTTAACCCAGACAGCAGCACTGCCGTCTCATATATCTCTAAGGCTGAACTCTTCGCTCAAACTTTTGGACGATTCTGGGCATATTCCTCCTACTCTGACTTCTTTATATATGTTATTAAGATTCTTAGGAATGATGTTTTCTATGCCCTCTCTGGCGTCAACTCTCAGAAGGCTTATGGACCTGATGGAGTGCTTCCTATTGTCCTTAAAATCTGTGCTACTTGGTCAAACTCTTTCGCCTCTGCCTATCAACATATACCTTTCCTTCTTACTGGAAGTACGCCTTCGTACAGCCTGTGCCTAAGAAGGGTGACTGTTCCAATCCCTCAAACTACCGCTCTATAGCTTTACTTTCCTGTATATCTAAAGCTTTTGAATCAATCCTTAACCGGAAGATTCAAAAGCACCTTTCCACTTCTAACCTTCTATCTGATCGCCAGTATGGGTTTCGCAAGGCGATCTTCTTGCTCTCTCAACTGATTCTTGGTCATCTTCTCTCAGCCGTTTCGGTGAAACTTTCTCAGTTGCGCTAGACATATCGAAAGCCTTCGATAGAGTCTGGCACAAGTCTTTGCTTTCTAAACTGCCCTCGTTCGGATTCTATCCTTCTCTCTGTTCCTTTATCTCCAGTTTCCTTTCCGACCGTTCTATTTCTGCTGTGGTAGACGGTCACTGTTCTTCCCTTAAACCTATTAACAGTGGTGTTCCACAGGGCTCTGTCCTATCGCCCACTCTCTTCCTGTTATTCATAAATGATTTTTTTTTTCCCATAACAAACTGTCCTATCCACTCATACGCTGATGACTCCGCTCTGCATTATTCAACTTCTTTCAACAGAAGACCCTCTCAACAGGAATTACATGACTCCAGACTGGAGGCTGCAGAACGCTTAACCTCAAACCTTACTATCATTTCCGATTGGGGTAAAACGAACCTTGTGTCCATCAATGCCTCAAAAACCCAATTTCTCTACCTATCAACTCGACACAATCTTCTAAACACCTATCTCCTGTTTTTCGACAACACTCAGCTTTCACCATCTTGAATACTAAACATCCTCGGTCTAATCTTAACTCAAAATCTTAACTGGAAACTTGGCATCTCCTCTCTCACTAAATCAGCTTCCTCGAGGTTGGGCGTTCTGTATCGTCTCCGCCAGTTCTTCTCCCCCGCACAGTTGCTATCTATATACAGGGGCCTTGTCCGCCCTCGTATGGAGTATGCATCTCACGTGTGGGAGGGGCTCCACTCACACTTTATTCTATGTATTTTGAACCCTATATATCTGCGTCGCAAACTGCTAGAAACGCCACAAACGATTTTTGAAAAGTTAGTTTCTTGCGGGCGCAATGGGGGAGGGGGGGGGCTGGTAGGGAGAGCGTAACACCCATGGGATTCGAGGGAGGAAGACCCAGCTAGCTAGGTCAGTCAAGTTAGGTTGGATTAGTTTAAATGTATTCGACACTGCGGGGCGACGAAAATATGCAGTGCAGGAAGGGACATGACGGTGGTGGACCACTACACGGGCCGGTGTTGCGAGAAATACCTCTTGGCAGAAATAAGTGTCACTGCTGTCCACCACGCATGCTCACTGGGGGAATACACAGCAGGAAAAACATTAATTTCCCTGGTTTTGTTATAGTTTGTCCACTTGTGATCTTGGTGAGCGGAGAGTGAAATACAGAAACAGTGAGCAAGTTGAACCTCTCTGAGATATTTTGTGGTGGCGGCAACAGGTGATTTGTAAAATCGAGAAAAGCCTTGCCCACCCAGTTCATTGGTTCATCTGTCAGCTCCATGGCAATGTGCTGTCACTACGTCACCTTTTTGAAAAACTCGATGGTAAAACAAGTGGGCCACATGGCTTCGCAGGACCAATTGGGAAAAGCAATCTCTAAAGGGACTGTTCCTGACACACTGTCAAGGAGAAATCCAGGAAACCTAAACCACTCCAGATGGCTCACAACAGCCAATAGGATTCTCCGCCTGTGTGCTGGTACACAACATCCAACAGAACAACGTAAAACACTGGTACATTTTGTAATGGTTGCCTACACCCCGATGTGGTTCAAAATTCAAATGCAGCCCCAGGTTGAATTAGGACCAAAGCATCTGTTTCAGACATTGCACTTGCTTCAAACATTTGATGATGAAGTGAAGTGGGTGGTGTTACCTGTAATTCAGCGGAATGCTTTCTTTGAACACTCAGAGAACCTGTTGCTTGTAATTATTCAAGATAACAGGGATATATTGCGTAAGCTTGGATGGCGGCGTATCCTAAAAGCCATAAATGATCTCCAAGAAGGTGATGTACGGCAGTTCATAATTCCAACACTGAAATTTCACTGTCAAGATTATACAGAAATGATTGACTGGCAAGACACCAAAGTAACAGAACCTCCGATGACAATGCATCTTTCAGATGCTGACATAACTGACAACATCAGGACAGGAAAATTCTTTGTACATGAAAAATTCCCAAATCATACCCAAGCAGTTGAAAGACATTAAACTTGTGACAGAAGCATCATTGGCAGTTTGTGACTCTGATCGTAGAGATGGCTGGATCAGGTCCCGACTGACTTCACGCAAACGCATGCCATATTTTGACTCAAAGACTCAAAGACAGTATACACCAAAGTAAATACTAAATAGCCTTCACAAGATAGGGTGGTTGGGCTAGGGTGGAACTCCATGACAGCTATCTCCACGTGGTGAGTTCTGGGTTACTCTAATTTCTCATTACTAATTGTAATCCACTAAGACAGCTAAACTGCAAATAAGAGCTAGATTTAGAGCATCAACAAACTTTAATTTCTTATGATTACTTGAAATGTGGGTAAGCTGTTGTATATTATAAACAATATTACAGAAAAAAACTAAAAATATTTTTTTGCTCAATTTCCCCTCAAACTATAATGGGACCGCCCCTAGAAAATGACAAACATTAAAATATCATAGGCATTGTTTGTTAACCAATGTTGAAACAAGTATTCTACCCATATGCAGTATATAAAACAATTTGGAACGTATAGGTAAAAAGTATTACGTTAATTCAACATTTTGGCATGAAATTAAAATACTAATGGTTTGGGGCACCTGAAAATATTCAACATTATTTTTGAAATTTCATAGGAGTGCTTTTCAGGCCAATTCTCAGAGATAACACTTCCTATCCTAAATTTCTGAAGAAAAAGGCATAGGGATAGGCAAAAAATGTAAAGAAAATTCAACATTTTGACATAAAACGAAAGACGAATGCTTTGGGGCACCTGCAAATGTTGAAGAATATATTTGAAATGTCATAGGAATGCTTTTTGGGACAATTCTCAAAGAAATAAGACTCCCCATGCTAACTTTCTGAAAAAAAAAAACTTAAGATCTTCATAAAAACGATCCACCCTACTGTCCACTGCCTCTCCAGGCAGGGCACCACCCGTTCAGAAACCCTCCTGTCCTTCTCGGAACAGATATTTGAACTGGCGGAGCCTCGTCGCGTTTCCCAGTCGGCCATGCACCTGCCAGGGGAGGACAACGAGTGGGCGGATGTCCTCTCCCGCTTCAAGGGTTCCTCAGTAGAATGGACCCTCAGAGGGGAGTATTTCGACGACCTATGCAGGAGGTGGGGAACACCGCAGATCGACCTCTTCGCCTCCAAGACATCGGCCAGGCTTCCCAAGTTCCTCGCCAGAGGAGTCCGGACAACGGAGAGCGGTCCGGACGCCTTCACCGAACGATGGAACAGGTGGGAGTTCATTTATCTGTTCCCTCCTCCATGTACGAACATCCTTCTGAAAGTACTGCATCGTCTGAGGTCCTTCAGAGGCAGGGTAATATTGGCAGCGCCGTGGTGGCCGGCACAACCCTGGTTCGCGGAACTTCACAAACGGTGTCCCTCCCTTCTCCCGCTAGAACCTTATACTCTCGATGCCATCCATGCCATGGATGCCATGGCAGGCTCTTTTCCACGCTGGCGCCTCACGCATGGAATTTCTCCGGGTCTCCCTAGGACGCCTCCATACCTCGAGAGCTGTAGAGGGCATGTTGTCTGCCTTTCGTCCTTCCTCAGTAAGGCAATATGAATCTAATTCGAGGGGTTTCCGATCCTTTGTGAAAGAAAGGCGTGTAGACAGAATCACCGAGGCCACTGTCTTGGAGTTTCTTTCTGTTCTTTCCCACACGAAAAAGAGGGCGCCATAAACAATTGACACTCACCTTGCCGCCCTTGCTGACCCTCTTAAATATGGCTGGGGAATTGTCCTAGACCACGCTCAGTTCAACTCCTTAAGCGTGGCCTCTTTCACCATGATCCTCCCCCTTTTTTTTTTTTTACGTCGCGGCCTATAGCGCCGGTAGGGTTCTTCCCGGTGGGCCCTGATGATCGGCCCAAGGCTTCTTCCCGGTGGGTCCTGATGGTCGGCCCAGCCCGTTCTGGCGCAGGCGAGTGTTTATAGTGGCGCCATCTTGCATTGGCTCATGCTGCCCTCCCGGAGCTCATCTTTAATCCTAGAATCTAGAGTCCGGGTTGATAGATGGTCTTCTGGACAGTATGTGGGTAGTTTTAAGCCACTCGGCGGCGGCTGAAAAATCCCAGCTTAGTGGCACCGGGCGGGGATTGAACTCGCGTCCTCCTGAACGCGGTACTGTTACTTTGTCGATTCAGCCACCGCCTCCCTCCTTAGAAGAGACATCCGTTTTTGGTCCCTAGAAAAGGTTATAACGTCTCTATCTTCCACTAGGTACCAGGACAAACCTTCAGAAATGGATATCCTAATACGCACCCTGTTCCTCGTCGCCCTCGCCTCTGGGTTCAGGTCCTCGCAGCTCAGGGCTCTCACGCGTTTTCCCAGGTACACTACATTCACGACAGATGGACCTGCAGTGTCCTTAGCTTCCTCCCCCAAATCGCTAGCCAAGAATGAGCGCCTCGACCACCGTCTCCAACCAGTGGTCATACCAGCCTGGTGCCTGCAAAGCGAGCCTCACCCACTCTGCCCCGTGTCAGCCTTAAGGAATTGCATAACAGCTTCTACGGGGCACGATCAACATCACCTTTTATGTGATCCCGCTTCAGCCCTCCCTCTGTCAATCAGGAGGATTGCAGGCCTCCTAAGGACCGTCATAGAGGAAGGAGATCCGGGACATGACCAGCGCGCTCACGATGTCCGAGGGGTAGCGGCCTCCCTGGCTTTCCTTAGGACCCATTCCCTGGACCGGGTCAAGGAGAGCTTCCAGTGGAGCACTGCTTCCTGTTTTGTGACCCGCTATCTCTCCGTCTTTGGACGACGCCCCCTGCGTTGGGTTAGGACTTCCCCCGTCGAGGGAGATGGAATAGGAAGAAATTTAACCTTTTTTTTTTACTCCTCGGCAGCAAGGTAAAAAAAACGGAGGGTGAAGGTGCACTCCTACCTCTTCCCTCCATGTATATATGTTCCTCTTTCTCCCTTGCGTTTTTTTTTTTTTGAGCTACGATATAGATCGTTGTGCCTATTTTTGTTATTACTACTTGGGTCAAATGAAGTTTCACGACTACCTTGGAGATTTATTCTGCTGGTATTTCTCTCGGGTAACGGAGTGAATTACTTAACTTTGACACTACGGTAAGTCCGGGCGACCTCAGTCGGTTCTACACTTATCAACTTGGCGGGACGCAAATGTAGACTCAAGTATGTGGTACTTCGATTGAGCTCCCTTTTCTCCGGCTCCAAGTGGGAGTTAGCTATCGTGCACCCTTTTTTGGGGAACCCGGAATAACTAGTGCACATTCCTTACTCCCCCCCTCCTTTCCCTCTGAATGTTCCTCCAGTCTCTGTCGAAGCGCATTGAAGGAATGAGGTGTGGGACTGGCGGCACCTTCCTCTAGCTGTGCCCAGGTGGCGCTGCTGACGCCGTTCTCGATCGCTTCATTCGACTGTTCCACGTGTTATTACTTCATTTTGCTGGTGCAGCCTAGACACTTTGTAGACTAGAAGTTGGGATATCTGCCGTTTTTCTCTAGGCTTTATCGCGAGAGCAAGGATCTCTCTCCTATAATAACTATCGTCATTCCGGGTTCCCCAGAATAGGTTTTTCAGAGATCAAAAAGTCACTCTGGTTTTAGCCTTAATAGTTTCCTACCCGTGTTTATGTTGTTTCTGTATACCTGAGTGTGTTTATGTGTGTGAGGGGAGGGGGGGGGGGTCAAGGGTAAAAAAAAAAATAAAAAAAAATCATAATGGAAGAAAATATAGCCCCCTGATCACTGCCCCTATAAAAAGAGTTAGAAGAGTGGCCAAAAAAGAGGTCAATTTCCGAAGGAGAGGCGTCCCGATACTCTCCTCTTGAAAGAGTTCAACTCGTAAGGAGGAGGAAATACAGATGAAGAAAGATTGTTCCAGAGTTTGCCAGTTTAAGGAACGGAGGAGTAGAGATGACGCAGAGAATAGGAGAGAAGACAGTGGGCAGCGGGTGGCGGACGGTGATATCCTCCGTCCGCGCTCTGTGGTGTGGCTGGCTCTCGTTTCGTGCGACTCGCTCACATTACTATTGTGTAAAACTGTTAATATAGTTAAAATTCATCACACCTTTTAATGTCCCTGTGAGAGAGAGAACTAAAGTAAACTAAAGTGAACTTATAACGGCTACCGCTCGGCCACACCTCACTTAACTAAAGGCTATTGTGTTATCTCACCTACTACAATCAACTTGTGAAGCAGGAAACGGTAACACCGGCCCTGTGACGAGTGAGATAACAGTTCGCGCCTTAAACTTAACACTTAACACCAACCACTTTCAAAGTAACACTTAAAAAAGGGTAGCAACCTCAGTCGGTTCTACACTTACCAACTTGGCGGAACCCAGATGTAGACTTAAGTACGTGGTACTTCGAGAGAGTTCCCTTTTCTCCAGCTCCAAGTGGGAGTTAGCTATCGTGCACTAGTCATGAAGGGTTCACAAAATGACAGTTTTGATCTCTGAAAAACCTATTTTTGGGAACCCGGAATGACTAGTGCACATTCCTTACTTCCCTACCTCCTTCCCCTGAGAAGGTTCCTCCAGTCTCCGTCGAAGCGCATTGAAAGAATGAGGTGTGGGACTGGCGGCATCTTCCTCTAGCTGTGTCCAGGTGGCGCTGCTGACACCGTTCTCGATCGCTTCATTAGACTGTTCCACGTGTTATTACTTCATTTTTGTGGTGCAGCCTAGACACTTTGTAGACTAGAAGTTGGAGTATCTGCCGTTTTTATCTAGGCTTTATCGCGAGAGCGAGGATCCCTCTCATATAATAGCTAGCGTCATTCCGGGTTCCCCAAAATAGGTTTTTCGGAGATCAAAAAAGTCACTCTGGTTTTAGGCTTAATAGTTTCCTACCCGTTTTTATGTTGTTTCTGTATACCTGTGTGTGAGTGTGTGAGTGTGTGTGTGTGTGTGTGTGTGTGTGTGTGTTTGTGGGGGGTGGGTGGGGGGAGAGGGGTTTTCAAGGGAAAAAAAAAAAAAGATCATAATGGAAGAAAATATAGCCCGCCGATCACTGCCCCCATAAAAAGAGTTAGAAGAGTGGCCAAAAAAGAGGTCAATTTCGGAAGGAGAGGCATCCCGATACTCTCCTCCTGAAAGAGTTCAACTCGTAAGCAGGAGGAAATACAGATGAAGAAAGATTGTTGCAGAGTTTGCCAGTGTAAGGAACGGAGGAGTAGAGATGCTGGTTAACTCGTGCATAATGGATTTGGACAGTATAGGGATAAGCTTGATTAAAAACTCGTGTGCAGCGGGGCCGCGGAAGGGGGAGAAGTATGCAGTAAGCAAGTTCAAAAGAGCATATAACACTTTTTAGAAGCTGCTGGGGCACCTGAAGTATGGTGATAGCTCATTTTCTCTTTGGCAGACGTAGAGGATGGATGTATTGCTCCTCGGCCTCTACTGACGTACCACAAATCACGATGTCCCATAACAGCCAAGGTCAAACACAAAAACGACACTGTGTTCGTTTAGACAAGGCAGACATGTGTCCTATCTTTAAGCAAGTGGATGATCTCCCGGAAAACCAACTTCCTACATACAAAGATGTTCTATCATGTGTTCTGTGGCATAAATATAAGCTGCTTGAATCATCAAAAAAGAGTCCTTTAGCTCACATGATATCTAAGTGTGTTGCAGAAAAGATAGTTCACATTTACAGCCAGGAAAACATCCCCATAATCAGTCAGAAATGCATTGTTGACAAATTAGAAGCCTATCACAACAAATACAGGAACTTGCTGAAACCTTTCAAAGACCGAAAAAAAATAAATGCCCAAGTTATGATAACAAAGTTAAAGAGTTCATCAGAGATGTTGCTAGATTATTTGAAGCAACAGCTTGCAGGTGCCCTGAATTCCAGTACTGTGCCTGTCCTCGACAGAAAAAAGTCCCCAAAATAGAACAAGAATTTATAGAGGACCAAATAAATGAACGTAAAATGTTCATTGGAGGAGTGGACAAACGAACAACTGAAGCCATTAGGAAAAGATAAGAAAGAAAAAATCAATATGCTGCAAGACCATCAGCCAGTTACAAGCATCAGGATGTCTTGTTCAAAGTGATACCTCTTCCTCAAATTTGACTAACTCAGAAGATGAATACACCCCTTCCAAGTACCAGCTCCATCATAGAAAACCAAAAGAAGGTGGAGCTGTGGGACAACAATGTAGAAATTAAAAAAAAGAAAAAAGTAGAGAACAAAAACGTCTCTTCTTTCCCGGAGGCCTGTAACCGGGTTGGACTGTCTGATCGTGGTGGTGCATTATTATCTCGTGCAATCCTTGAAGTTTTACGGGTTATTACAAAAGAGGATCCTTCCAAAGTCATAGATAGGAACAAAGTACGGAGATCGAGGCAATCAAACGGACAAAATTTGACAAAGGAAGCACACGGGAAAGTACAAGTTGCAGGCATCTACTTTGATGGAAGGAAAGAAACTCTTACTACGGAGAAGATTGGAAATAGAGACTATAGGAGAAAGATAATTGAAGAGCATATTGCTATAGTGGCTGAACCAGGTTCAGAATATCTAGGCCAGTATTCACCTGCCACTGGTTCTGCAAAGAGTATTGCCACAGGGCTAAAACAGTTAGCTAATAGAGAAAGGAATTTCCATGGAAAAAGTACTGGCGATTGGATGTGATGGACTACTGTAAATACCGGGAATAAATCTGGGGTGATTTGTCAAATCGAGAAAAGCCTTGCCCACCCAGTTCATTGGTTCATCTGTCAGGTCCATGGCAATGAGCTGTCACTACGTCACCTTTTTGATAAACTCGATGGTAAAACAAGTGGGCCACATGGCTTCGCAGGACCAATTGGAGATAGAAGCGTTGCATTAAACTACAGTTTGACATCAGTGGGAGGAAAATACTCGAAAAGATTATTAGAGACAAACTTGTCAAGTTTCTATAAGACAATAATATAATCTCCGACACCCAGCATGGCTTCAGAAACAAGCGCTCCTGCCTAACGAATTTATTAGAGTTCTTCCAAGGTATATATAAGAACTGAGATGCCCACACCCCCAGTGATGTTTTATACCTGGACTTTCAGAAAGCCTTCGAAATGGTACCGCACGCGCGACTCCTTAAGAGACTGCACGCGGCGGGCATTGGAGCCAATCCGATCGCGTGGATAAGAGATTGGCTCACCGACAGAAAACAACGAGTGCTAATCAACGGACAGCCTTCCGATTGGCTTCCAGTCACTCGTGGAGTGCCTCAAGGGTCAGTGCATGAACCCATTATCCTTATCATATATATTAACGACCTAGAATCAGGATTTAAATCTACGATATCGAAATTTACTGACGACATATATTGTGGTATTGCCTACGTTAAGTATTGTGATTGGGTTGTAGGTCCCCTTATTGTTTAATATGTTTATTGTGTTCCACACCTGAATGAGGGGTGTGGTGCGGTTGACTAGGAAGGTAAATTCTCAGCAATTATTGCGCTTGGCGGTTTTGATGACTTTCCTTGCCTGAACCCTTGCCTTTTTATATGCGATGTACTTTATCGGACTGGGCTGCTTGCTAAAATGACTGTATCGTCTATTTTGTCTGTCGGCAATCTGTTGTCCACCATGGAACTCTATGCTTTGTGGCAACTGAAGAAGTCTTGGGAATGGTGACCTCGGCGGCGTGTAATATGGAGCGTTGCATGTTATCAACCTTAGTGTCTATATCTTTCCCAGATATGTCCAAGTCGATGATCCTTCTGAAGGAATTCCAGTCTGCTTTTTTGAAACTAAATCTAGGGCAAACAGGGGCCCGTGGGCATGAGGTCGCGTGCATAAGAAATGCAGATAGGTAAATGGTCGCTGCCGTACGAATCATCGATGGCTTCCTAAGAGAAGTCTGGTGAGATATTTGCGGATGAGATAGACAGGACAATAGCTGATGCGCTACCGGTTCGATCGTCTACGCGAGTCGCACTACCGTCGTTCAGAAGACAGAGGTTTGTCTGCATCAAAAGGTTTGTTATTTGCTCTCCACGAGCATCGCACCTCATGCTACCCCACTGATGATGATGGGCGTTGAAGTCATCACCCAGCACCACTTTATTCCCAGGGAGCTGAGAATAAGGTGATAGCATTGTGTCATCACCAAGGGGAACGCGGGACGGAAAGGAGAGGGAGGAAATTTACAAGTGGTAGAGTTTTAGGGCAGGATAATCTGGCTGATCCTCAAGCCTCGTATCCTATAGACAAACGACTAACGGCCTGTGTGAGTTTATCAACAACGATAAAAAGTGTTCTTAATTACCAAGACTTATACAATTCCACTGAATAATATTGAACATGATGGTTTAAGAGTTACGGGGGCGGCCGTTGTTCTTATATTTATTCTTCTTCTTGGCCGACGAGTCATCGTCAGAAGAGTTACCGGGGGACCTCTCCCGGTGCTTGGCAGAGGGGATCTCCAATGACTCCCTCGAATCCGTCGAGGGAGTGTGCACGGCCGCCCTCCCGCGACGAGGCGAGGGTGGCGTTGCCGAGAGAACACTTAGGGAGGGAGGTTACGGCCGTACCATAAGGCAACCTCTTTGACTGTGGAACCTTTTCGGCCATTTTCTCCTACCATAAAACTCAAAGGGTTTCCTCCGGAGCGGAATGGAAGGTGTTGAAGGGCGAAATTATTTCGAGATAGGCACATCTTCGTCAGCCCCTTCGCATATTTTATGCGTCAATTCTGCATTTCGTTCATTAATATAGTAGTTAAGGATCCAGGAATTATAATAAAATGTATTTGATCTAATATGAGTCGGCAAAAGTTTTTTAAATAAATTATTTAAAATGTTATTTAAGACTTTAGGGTTGTATCATGATATTTAACCCTTGCCGGGTCAACACGCCTCCTTGATTAACTCAAGCAGGTAGTCTTTTGCTACAGCTCCGATGGGGCTCGATCACTTTTCTAACGGCTCCTGGCTTGACGGGATGGTAGCGAGGGGCAGAGGAGTGATAGCGGCAGGCACGTGTGGACTCCCTGGCCGAGTGCGTGGAGAGGTGGAAACACGGGCCGCGCAGGGATGCCAACCCTATCACTCACGCTATTTTCCCAATTATACCTATATTTGCCTTTCATTCAACCATTTTGTTCGTAATTATACATTGAAAAACATATATGATTACACTAATATATGTAAAATGCTTCAAATATCAATATTTCCGTGTAGAGATTCTTACAGAAACTACCAACCCAACTCGGAAGAAGCTCTAGCGAAGGGAGGGGCCGATATCACGTTATAGTGTCCGGCAGAAAGGGGACACTGTTTAAGGGAAGAGGAAGAGGAAGGTTTAGAGGCTGCCTCCGTTAGGTTCAATGCATCCTTGTCAGGTTTCTTCACGAGGCGGGTTAATAACAGCAGTAGAAATGCTGGGTGGAGTAGGAGTAGCGAGAGTAGTGTTATTAGCAGCAGCAGCAGTAGCAACATAAGTAGTAGCAGTAGTAGATGTAGAGGATGTAGTGGTAGAAGCAGAGCTTTGAGAAACAGGTGAGGTAAGTTGAGCACTTGGCGTGACAGGCAAGGGGTCAGTCTGTACTGCAATCGTAGCTGTCCCCGGTTTCGGGTTCACCATTGCGGGGCAGGAAGTGCTTAGGGCGGGAGTAACAAGTTCAGCCTGTTGCTCCTTCACCAGCTTCCTCGCCTCAAAGTAAGTGATTCCCTTATTTGCCGTGACGGTGCAGACCTCTTTCTCCTGTTTCCACACGGGGCAGTCCCGTGAGAGGGAGGGGTGAGCATCCTCACAGTTTCGGCACTTCTGAACCAGTGACATGCATGACTCAGTATCGTGGCCCTCCGCTGCACACTTACTGCAGTACCTGCTAAAAGCCCGACAAGTGTTGCCATGGTGCCCAAAATGTTGGCATTTGAAACAGCGCAGAGGGTTCGGAACGTAGGGTCTGACCTTGACATGTTCATATCCATATTTGACATCAGCTGGAAAAACTGAAACGCCGAATGTTGCAACTAAAGCTCCAGTTTTCGTTTTCTCGCCATTGACCACTTTAGTGAAATGACTAATGTCGACAACATGGAACCTGGCTAAACCATCCAGGATTTCCTCATCAGGGTCGAAGAGGACACAAGGATCGTACAGCACACCCTTGCACGACTTCAACGATACAGGTATCGAAGCCTCGATTGGGATGTCGTGGAAAGTTTTAAGTTTCAACAGTGATTTGACTTGAATGCAGGTGAATTTCTCTACTCTTAAATCTCCGCTGGCAAGCCTCTTGACAACTCTGACTTCTCCATCTACATTGTAATCAATTACCTTTTTTTAATGATGACGCGTGCTAGTCTCCGGTCAGGGACGAGGGAGTGCAGCGTCACAAAGGAGGCATAAGTAGGGTCCAGGGGGCGTCGCGTCGTCGGTCGTCCAGTAGTTCGGTCAGGTGGGGTTCCCCCCACTATGGCGGGGGGAGAGGGGGCCTCGGCCATGGGGGTACACACTCCTCCTAGGAGGGGAGCGGGACACAAGTGGGATGAATTAGGAGGGTGAGCTAAGATTCGGTCTACCCTTTAACGCCACTCCAGGGGGACCGGTTGGTGTTCGAGATCCCCGTGCGGGCTCCCCGAGGGTGACGAGAGAGGGCGGACCGACTAGTGGTCACGGATAACCACCGTGACCCTATCGGGGACAGGAAGTGACAAAAGGCGAGCTAAAGAACCAAGGGACACAGGGAACCTAACTTTGAGTACCTAGCCTGAAGGGCGACACTGCTTAGAGCAAGTGTGTCTGAGCACAGTTTGGGAGAGAGAGAGAGAGAGAGAGAGAGAGAGAGAGAGAGAGAGGCGAAGGGGAGATCAGGGGAGACGGATGAGGGAGGGGTGCCTGGAGGAGGTAGCGGGTGCGTATACCCGTCACTGCAACGTCATGCTTCCCTTGCTCGTATGTCTAGATGGCCATGCCTGGCTTCGCCATTAGAGTCAAGAGTCAGCGCCTTAATTAACATTAGGGCAGGGCGTCAAAAATGCTGTGCCAAAATACCATATTGTTCCAATAATTTGTTCAGAAGTTATTTGCGAAAAACGATGCATCGCGACCTCTGAAACGCTTAGTAGCAATTCGTAATGAGTGATAATAAGAACAGGATTCGTTATACAGTGTAAACTGATAGCTACTTTTAGGTAGCTACATGTTGGCAGGTGTATATTTGGGCACAGGTAGGTTCAGAACGGTGACAAAGGGGTATCGGGACAGGCAGCCAGCGGAAAGGAGGCAGGCCGTTGACTTAAGTGCCTTTGCATGACAGCTGATCCCCGCAGACGATACAAGCACCCTCAGCTCCATTCCACTGTTTCAAGACAATAGTATTCGCTACTGATGTGTTTAATAAATGTAAAGTACGCTAACTACCTACCCTCACAATCCTCAGTTAACAGAAACCATTGAAGGGACTTTATTCCGCTATCATTTTTTATTTGTTTTGCATTCTTTTTATTCGCCTCCACGATTCAGTGGTTAGCGTCCCTGATTACGAATCTGCGGGCCTGGGTTCGAATTCTGGCCTGGGCAGTCGGCGTGCAGCCCACCCAGCTGTTCATCCTTCCTTTCCGGATAGTCGATAAATAGGTACCTGGGGTCAAGATCTAAAGAAAGGGAGGTCAACTCACGGTCGGCTCAAAACTCGTCCCATTCCGCGCATCCTCCCGAGGCTCCTCCCTCTGACCAAGTGACGTAGCACAGGGTATAAAAAAAAGTTGACCGAGCAGGCAACCCCTCCAGTCACATTCACACCGCAACAAGTGAAGGGACCTGGCCTGACCTTGCTCTTCGCTCGCACCTAATAATGGTGTATTGCCTTGCTACATGTGTGTGTATACCTCTCTCTCTCTCTCTCTCTCTCTCTCTCTCTCTCTCTCTCTCTCTCTCTCTCTCTCTCTCTGTGCCCCGGCATACTTGTGTGTGTGTGTGTGTGTGTGTGTGTGTGTGTGTGTGTGTGTGTGTGTGTATTGGTATACTTGTGTGTGTGTATACTTGTATGTATGTATGTGTGTGTATACCTGTGTATGTGTGTGCGGCGGAGAGGGTGGTCTGGTGGGCGGGTGGGCAGGTCTCCTACCTCACTTTAGGAGCCTATTAGTAAGCAACTCTGTCCACATTTGCACTGGGGTGTGACTTAATTAGCTAGGAGTGGTTATCTGTCCAGGTGGGTGGATGCTGACCTTGGCTAAAGATCATCCCTCAGGTGGATGGGGTAAGTGTGGTAGGGCCTTGCTCCATATAGACAGATAGATAGATGGATAAATGAATAAATACATATAGATGGATAGATAGATACAGAAATATAGGTATATATTATGTAATAGCTTGTGTAATGCTTGTACATACTGAAGAAAAGTACAAGAACAAATAAAATACTTCCAAAGCACATTTATGCCTTTTATATCCTGCACTAATAAATCTATAAAATATACGGGATTTACTGGAAAACTACCAAGAACTCCATTATATAATAAAGGTTTTATTAATCTCTGGCTAAGATGCTACATGCATAATATATGAAACTACAAAGTAGCACAACACATATGCAAAATATTGTTAAGGATTCCTCTTCCTTTTATCTTTATTATTACACAGAGAGAGAGAGAGAGAATGAATTTACCGGAGCGAGCGAGAGAGAGAGGGACTAAGGGGGTTGCCAGCTAGCTTAGGTCCTTTATACTTGTGGAGGTGGAGAGAGAGAGCGAGAGGAGGCTCCTCCCACTGACCACCTGACGTCACCTAATCTGCGCCTGAGGTGACCTCCCATTTATTTAGACACTGGTCCACAGCACCCTTGCTTTCGATTGTTTTGACTACGGAGAAAGAGCGAGCACCAACACTGCCGGCCTGCACATCACTGGAAGTCACATGTCTAGCAGCCCCAAGTGAACCAGCACCACAAGTGCCACCAAAGGGAGTCGCTGAGCTACGGTTGTTGGGTTGTTGAGCACCACTCTTATGGTGAATTTTGTGTACTTCAAAAATGCGATTTTTCCTTCCAATCTTGCTTGTTGAGCTGAGGTAGTTGACCATTTAATTATTTGCGATGCTGGACACAGGTCTTCACTGATGAATATTCCACATCCTTTTAACTTTCTGGAGGTACTGACGACTGCTTCACGATCACTGAACTTCTCGAACATTGCCACGATTGATCGAGAAGCTTCAATTGGTCCAACAGGATGGGCAAGTTAAGGTTTCGCAGAGGGAGGCTGAAGTTTGTTATAATTTGCCGTTTGCTTCCATGTAGGTTGTTTCTGAAGTCAAAAAAAGCTTTAATTATGGCGCCCACTGTACTCTTCTTGATAGTTGACTCGTTTCATATTGGCAACTCGAGATTTGTAAGCATCAATTTAGCTTATGTTGTCTTTTTCAAATTTTGTTCTTTTAATTTCTACTTTTAGGTCCAGAACTTCAGCTTGGGTAAATTCCAGGCTTTCTGTTAAATCGCTTACCGTTGATTTCCGTGAAAGGATTTCAAACTTCACCTGATAGGTTACGATATCCAAAGCAGCTAAAAATGCTCCTTTCTGCGTGTTCAAAAGCATTTCAGAGTATCCGAATCCATGTCTGGTCACTTTACGTATTTTTTGTAGAGTCATCAGTTGTTGATTAACTTCATGTGAAATCCTTAGAAATTTCTGGATACATGTCTCGAAATTAAATTGCAGAAAAAAACAAGATTAAAATTCATAAGACAAACCTGCACTACATACTTTGGGTTACAAAACATATGAATGAGTATGTCCCTTTCACATTTCTCGACAGTTCACCATATAAATTACTTTGAAAAGACAAGCCTGATTTATCCAAACACTCCTAAAGTATGACCAATTACCAACAAAGTGATCACCATAGTCAGACAACAAATATCTGGCTGGGTTTGTAAGTACCTACGATATATTAAATTTGGACGGATGTGTATGTTTAATAGAGCCTTTTTTGTCATCCCTAGACCACCAACGCTGGTTGACTCTTGCATAAGGGGTTTGGACAGTATAGGGATGAGCATGAGTAGAAAGTCGTGTGCAGCGGGGCCGCGGGAGGGGGGGAGGCATGCAGTTAGCAAGTTCAGAAGAGCAGTCAGCATGAAAATATCGATAAAAGATAGAAAGAGAGGCAACATTGCGGCGGAATTTGAGAGGTAGAAGACTATCAGTATGAGGAGGAGAGCTGATGAGACGAAGAGCCTTTGACTCCACTCTGTCAAGGAGAGCTATGTGAGCGGACCCCCCCCCCACACACACACATGAGATGCATATTCCATTCTAGGGCGGACAAGGCCCCTGTAAATGGATAGCAACTGTGCGGGAGAGAAGAACTGACGGAGACGGTACAGAACGCCCAGCCTCGAGGAAGCTGATTTAGTAAGAGATGAGATATGAAGTTTCCAGTTGTGATTTTGAGTTAAGGATAGACCGAGGATGTTTAGTGTTGAGGAAGGTGATAGCTGAGTGTTGTCAAAGAATAGGGGATAGTTGTTTGGAAGATTGTGTCGAGTGGATAGGTGGTGAAACTGTGTTTTTGAGGCGTTGAAGGACACCAGGTTCTTCTTGCCCCAATCGGGAATAATAGTAAGGTTTGAGGCTAAGCGTTCTGCAGCCTCCAGCCTTGAGTCGTTAAGTTCCTGTTGGGTGGGTCTTCTATTGAAAGAAGTTGAGTAATGCAGAGTGGAATCATCGGCGTAGGAATGGATAGGACAGTTCGTTTTGGAAAGAAGATCATCAATGAACAACAGAAAGAGAATGGGACATAGGACAGAACCCTGTGGGACACCACTGTTAATATATTTAGGGGAAGAACAGTGACCGTCTACCACGGCAGAAATAGAACGGTCAGAAAGGAAACTAGAGATAAAGGTACAGAGAGAAGGATAGAAACCGTAGGAGGGTAGTTTGGAAAGCAAAGATTTGTGCCAGACCCTATCAAAATCTTTTGATATGTCCAGCGCAATAGCAAAAGTTTCACCGAAACGGCTAAGAGAGGATGACCAAGAGTCAGTTAAGAAGGCTAGGAGATCACCAGTAGAACGCCCCTTGCCGAACCCATACTGGCGATCAGATAGAAGGTCAAAAGTAGAAAGGTGCTTTTGAATCTTCCGGTTAAGGATTGATTCAACAGCTTTAGATAGACAGGAAAGTAAAGCTATAGGACGGTAGTTTGAGGGATTGGAGCGGTCACCCTTCTTAGGTACAGGCTGTATGAAGGCATACTTCCAGCAAGAAGGAAAGGTAGATGTTGACAGGCAGAGGCGAAAGAGTTTGACCAGGCAGGGTGACAGCTCGGAGGCACAATTTTTAAGGACAATAGGAGGCACTCCATCAGGTCCATAAGCCTTCTGAGGATTGAGGCCAGAGAGGGCATAGAAAACATAATTTTGAAGAATCTTTATAACAGGCATAAAAGAGTCAGAGGGGGGATGAGTAGGAGGAATATGCCCAGAATCGTCCAGAGAGGAGTTTTTAGAAAAAGTTTGAGAGAAGAGTTCAGCCTTAGAGATAGATGAGACGGCAGTGTTGCCCTCAGGACTGAGGAGTGGAGGGAAAGATGAAGAAGTGAAGTTGGAGGAGATGTTTTTGGCTAGATGCCAGCAGTCACGGGAAGAATTTTTGGTTAGTCGGAGAATAGATTTGACAAGATTTCGGGCAGAAATGTAAAGTTCATAATTAGCATTAGTTTGAAGGCTCTGGTACCTTTTGTGAGCTACCTCTCTATCATTGACAGCACGAGAACAAGCGTGATTAAACCAAGGCTTTTTAGCGTGTGGAGTAGAGAAAGAACGAGGAATGTATGCCTCCATTCCAGAGACAATCACTTCTGTGATGTGCGAAGCACACACAGAGGGGTCTCTATCCTGGAAGCAATAATCATTCCACGGGAAATCGGAAAAGTACATCCTCAGGTCGTCCCACCGAGCTGAAGCAAAATGCCAGAAGCATCGCCTCTTCGGTGGGTCCAGAGGGTGTACAGGAGCGATAGGACAGGATGCAGAAATAAGATTGTGATCGGAGGAGCCCAACGGAGAGAACAGTTTGACAGAATAAGCAGAAGGGTTTGAGGTAAGGAAGAGGTCTAGGATGTTGGGCCGGTCTCCAAGACGGTCGGGAATACGTGTAGGGTGCTGGACCAACTGCTCTAGGTCGTTGAGGATAGCAAAGTTGTAGGCTTGTTCACCAGGCTGGTCAGTGAAAGAGGATGAAAGCCAAAGCTG
This sequence comes from Eriocheir sinensis, assembly GCF_024679095.1. Taxonomy (NCBI): domain Eukaryota; kingdom Metazoa; phylum Arthropoda; class Malacostraca; order Decapoda; family Varunidae; genus Eriocheir; species Eriocheir sinensis. The sequence continues at coordinate 20,065,497 of NC_066531.1, read as the reverse complement.
GTGGTGAACATTGAAATATCCTAGGATGGACATTTCAGTGAAGGGAGAGTGGGTCAAGATGTGCTCCACTTTAGAGTTCAAGTAGTCAAAGAATTTTACATAGTTAGTAGAGTTAGGTGAGAGATAAACAGCACAGATGTATTTATTAATAGTATGACAATGAAGTCTTAGCCAGATGGTGGAAAATTCAGAAGAGTCAAGGTTGTGGGCACGAAAGCAAGTGATGTCGTTGCGCACGTAGACGCAACATCCAGCTTTGGATTAAAATTTAGGATAGATATAGTAGAAGGGAACAGAGTAGAGATTGTTCTCAGTATCCTGAGAGATCTGTGTTTCGGTGAGGAAGAGAAGGTGAGGTTTAGAGGAGGAGAGATGGTGCTCCACAGAATGAAAACTAGTATCCTACATATCATGAATATGAAATATAAGTACTTAGCTACAAATTAACATATACAAGAGGTCGTTGTGGTTAATGCTGTCCATATGTTTGTCAACAAATGATGAGCGATGGACTGACGGAGTGGATCATCCGTGCCGAGCGGCCGCTATTTAGCTGACGTCATTTTGAGGTCATTATTAACGTCGACGGATCGGTCAAAACGGAATAGTGGGAACCTCGCCTTACTCATTTCCCTCACCTCCTTCCTTTTTCTCCATCCCCTCCTTTCCTCCCTTATTTTTTCTCTCCCTCACCTTCCTTTACTTACACCCCTCTCTCCCTCTTATCACCTCCCTTACTCCTTACCTCCCTCCATCCCCTCCTTTCCTCCCTTATTTTTTCTCTCCCTCACCTTCCTTTACTTACAGCCCTCTCTCCCTCTTATCACCTCCCTTACTCCTTACCTCCCTCCATCCCCTCCTTTCCTCCCTTATTCCCTCTATCCTCCCTTTCACTCCATCCACTTCTTTCTCTCCCACTCCCTCTCTTCTCTTCCATCTTCTCTCCTCCCTTACTCTTTCTCTCCCTCTCCTTTCTTTTCCTCATCTCCTCCCTTCCCAGTTCCCACCTCCCTCCTCCCTTACATTCTCTCCCTCTCCTCCCTTACTCTTTCTCAGTCACGTTGTTTTGTTTTGAGGTGAGCCGAGTACCGCCCCCCCCCCCCACCGTCCCACTTTGACCCGCTCTATTGTTATATATCTCCATTATTTCTATCTCCCTTCCTTCTGTTTCCTCTATTCCTTCTTTCCTCTTCTTTATTCTTCTGCAATTCTCTCCTTTCTCCTTCTTTTTATTTTCTCTTCTTCCTCTCTTCTCCTTTATCACACTTCTCATGTTTGTTATTGTAATTATTATTATTATTATTATTATTATTATTATTATTATTATTATTATTATCATCATTATTATCTCTCTCTCTCATATAGAAGAAGAAAAAAACTATTAAAACAAGAAGAAGAAAAAAACAACCTATAGCTGTGGAAAATGATTATAATTGGTTTCATGCACTAAATTAATGTTCCTTCCTTTACTGTTTTCTATTATCATATTACGAGTCTTATCATTTCCTCCACTGCATGAATATTGCACACATGTTTCTTGTATTAATTGAAAATCACACAGTATGCGCTAACCACTCTTGCAGGAAGGCTGTTACAGACGACTCAATTCGAGGAAGGAGGGAGGGAGGGAGGGGGCGGGAGAGCAATTAATTATCTTATTTATTCTTTGTTCCATATCTCATAATAGAAGGGTGTCGATCCAGTGCAGATGTAGCTAACAGATGTGGAGTAAAGGACCTGCATGGAAACAGTGCTCAGAAGGGACAGACTCCGATGGTTTGGACATGTAAAGAGAGCAGGGGAGGACACAGTGCTGGGAGTTGTGGAGAGAATGGTAAGATAGGGTGTCCGGTGCAGATGTAGCTTACAGATGTGGAGTAGAGGACCTGGAAACAGTTTCTTTTTTCCTTTTTTACATGTGACCTAAAGCGCCGGTAGGCTTTTTTTTTATTATGGCCCTGTTGATGGGCCCGAGCCCGTTATGGCGCAGACAATTGTTTATAGTGGCACAATTATTATTGGCTCATGCTGCCCCCCGGAGATCATTCTTGATTTCACTTGCATAGCTTCTTCTAGAGTCCGGGTTGGTGGATAGTCTTCAGGACAGCATGTGGGTAGTCTTAGGCCCCTCGGCGGTGACTGAAGAATCCCAGGTGGTTAGCGGCGGATTCGAACCCTCATCATCATCAACCCTGCGAATGCGGGGCCGGCACGCTAACCACTCCGCCACCACCTCAGAAACATGGAAACATGGAAATGCAGGCAACATAAAGCCTATTGGCTCATTACGAGATTGCCGGCTTTGGTGATTTAATCTGCTCGACAGCCACTTGGGGCCTGGGGAGCAGATGAAAACACCTCGACATTGACGAGCAGATGAAAGCACCTCGATATTGAGGAGCAGATGAAAGCACCTCAATATTCAGTTTACTCCCGACGCAGCGAAGTGAAGGTCGATTCTATATTTGAAGGAGTTGATAGTATTCGCATTTATTACTTCTGAAGGAAGATTGTTCCAGTGACGGATTACTCTGTTTGAAAAGAAACTCCTTCCGATGGGAAAGAGTCCGATGGTTTGGACATGTGAAGAGAGCAGGGGAGGATACAGTGCTGGGAGGTTTGGAGAGATTGGCAAGACAGGGTGCGCAGTGCAGATGTAACTAACATATGTGGGGTAGAGGACCTGGAAACAGTGCTCAGAAGGGAAATAATCCGATGGTTTGGACATGTGAAGGGAGCAGGGGAGGATACAGTGCTTAGAGTTGTGGAGAGATTAGCAAGACAGGGTATCTAGTGCAGCTTGATGTGGCTAACAGATGTGGAGTAGAGAACCTGAAGAACTCAGAAGGGAGACTCCTATAGTTCGGACATGTCAAAAGCAGGGGAGGATACAGTGCTGGGAGTTTTGGAGAGATTGAAAGTAAAAGGAAGGAGACCAGTTGGTAGACCTAGGAAAAGATGGAGAAGGTGTATACAGGAAGACTTGGCAGTGATGGGATTGGATGAGCATCAGGCAGAAGCCAGAGCAGAATAGAGGAGACCCATAAAGCGTCCAACCGCTCAGGAAGAGTGAAAACGGACGTTAAACGAAATTATGATGATGATGATGATGATATCTCATAATGGAAGAAGAAAAGAACAGAACTAAGAACATTAAGTGACCTTGGATACGTTCAGTTCACTCCCGACGCAGTAAAGTTACTGTCAGTGGAAATGGAGTTGATCGTTTCCGCACTGACTGCTTCTGCGGGGAGGTGGTTCCAGTGGTGGACGACTCTGTTCGAGGAAGGAAGTATGGAGGAGGGAGGGATGGGAGCGAGAGTTCTTATTATTTTCGTTAATCTTTGTTCTCTCGTTCCATCTCATCCTTCCACATGCTCACTGCCACATATACTTCACTACTCTGTTACTTAACTTAAATTGCTGATCATTTCACTTGACTTTCAGATTAAATAAGTTAACTTCCTCTGCATTGCACAGCAGACGCTTTTAAAATTAGGAACAGCAGACGCTTTTAAAATTAGGAACAGCAGACGCATTATACATTAGGAACAGCAGACGCATTTAAAATTAGGATGAGTAATCACTTAAATTAACTTGAGAAACAAACAAAGATTAACATGATTCTGAGGGGAAGTAGGCACCCGTTTATTATATATATACACATGTCTGTACATCATCAAGACCCGAAGACCCAGACCAAGCATTCCTAAACGTATACTATAGTCGCAGCACACGAGTCTGAGGTCTTCGTTATCGTGTTACTGCAACTTGCCATTACACATGCACACACACACATACAGCTACATAATCAGCGACCTTATATTTTTTTTTTACAACAGAGGAGTGGCCGAAAGATAGAGAAGAGCTGTGTGGGTGGAGCCCCCCACACGTGCGATGCATACTCCATACGAGGGCGGACAAGGCCCTTGTATATGGATAGCAGCGGTGCGGGGCAGAAGAACTGGAGGAGACGATACAGAACGCCCAACCTCGAGGAAGCAGATTTAGTGAGAGAAGAGATGAGAAGTTTCCAGTTAAGATTTTGAGTTAAGGATAGACCGAGGATATTTAGTTATGAAGAATTATAAGGTGACAGCTGAGTGTAGTTGAAGAATAGGAGATAGGTGTTTGGAAGATTGTGTCGAGTTGAAAGGTGGATAAATTGGGTTTTTAAGGCATTGAAGGACACAAAAACCCAAAGTTTCCTTTTATCCCAATCGGAGATGATAGCAAGGTCTGAGGTTAAGGATTCTGCAGCCTCAGTCTTTTAAACTAAAACATATTTTTACGACAATTTCAATAATATGATTAATACAGACAAATGTGCCCTATGCGTAGACTATCATATAACATCGTAGACGCCATGATACCACGATAATTCACACCTCAGTCTCGGGTGCCGCGACGAAAGCCAAGGCTGTTACACAGAGACGGCCTTGGCACAGCACCACTATAACTCCTCCTCTTCATCTCTCTCCTTTCCCTTCCCTCCTCTTCCTCCTCACTCAGGCTTAGTGATGCGGAAGACGAAGACGAGACCCTCCTTGTCACAGAAATAGTTTGGGACGATGCGCCGCTCCACCTGAAGGAATTATGACCATCATTTCAAATACGTGACCTTCTCCCCCTGGCCAGCTCCTGACCATCTCCTTATACCAGTGTGTCGTGACAGGCGCCCATACAGTGAACAGCCCCGCCAGACAGAAACCTTGATTATAGTAAATGTTTTCTTGTACCAACGTTGCCAGATAGTTGTATTCAGCCTCTTATATTTACCAACTTCCGACCCCAAAACTGTCTCCTGGGGCCCAATAACTAGATTAATTTATATCTATCGTTAAAATAGTGAATTCCTGATGTTTCTTGGCAATATTTAGGTGTCAAAAAACGGTAAATACTATGCTCTGAGTACGATAATCTGGCAACGGTGCTCCCTACCTTCTTCCACTTCCCGTCCGCCTCCAGCTGGTCCATGTAAGGCTCCAGCTTGTCCTTGTAGGAAGGCACGGTCTGTAGGAACTCATGGCGCATCACGATGATCACGAAGCCTCCTGGAGTGCCAGAGAGGAGGAAATCAGTTAATCATTGGGGCATACGCTAGGGGGCGCGTCGTCTAGCCCACCATAGGGAGACCGCCTCAACGTTTACTCCAGGCAAATCTGAAGTCTCTATGTAGGCTCTTTCCCATCTTAAACGGCGCCTAAGTTCGGCTGTTTGAAAAGCCTCTCGTAAAAGTTGCTGGGATTACCATGAACTGTTTTGCGATCCTATAGTAGGAGTAGGTAGGAAGACACCTACCGAACGGGTGTGACCTACTCCCGGTGAGGATATATGGGAAGCGAGGAGGGTGCTTAAGCCCTTCAAAGACCCTTCCCATGTCCTCACTAACCGTTTCCCTTTTGTCTCATCAACACCAGAGAGCAGTTCAGCATGCTCTCTAAAGACAATTCCTCTCTCTTTCTACACCACACTGTATTCACACAACACACACACCTTTTCCCAAAATTCAAAATTCTAAATGGCGAAAAATAACAATGCCTCTCAGTCCCCGCCTGGGGGGAGGGGGGGGACCATAATTTCCCCCAGGGAGGACTCCCCTTCTAGCTGCCGACTTGAGAGGTGTCCTGATAACTCTTCGAACCTCCTCCTTATCAATTTCTGCAACATTCGCGGTCTTCGTTTTAATTTTCATTCTGTGGAACACCATCTCTCCTCCTTTAAACCTCACCTTCTCTTCCTCACCGAAACACAGGTTTCTGAGGCTACTGACAGCAATCTCTACTCTGTTCCCTCCTACTATCTCTATCCTAAATTTCAATCCAAAGCTGGATGTTGCGCCTACGTGCGCAACGACATCACTTGCTCTCGTGCCCACGACCTTGACTCTTCTGAATTTTCCACCATCTGGCTAAGACTTCATTGTCATTCTATTACTAAATACATCTGTGCTGTTTATCTCTCACCTAACTCTACAAACTATGTAAAATTCTTTGACTATTTGAATTCTAAAGTGGAGCACATCTTGACTCACTCTCCCTTCGCTGAAATCTCCATCATGGGTGATTTGAATGTTCACCACCAGCTTTGGCTCTCATCCTCTTTCACAGACCATTCAAGCCTACAACTTTGCTCTCCTCAACGACCTAGAGCAGTTGCTTCAGCACCCTACACGTATTCCCGACCGTTTTGGAGACAGTCCCAACATTCTAGACCTCTTCCTTACCTCTAATCATTTTGCTTACTCTGTGAAACTGTTCTCTCCGTTGGGTTCCTCCGACCATAACCTTATTTCTGTTTCCTGTCCTGTCGCTCCTGTACATCCTCTGGACCCACCGAAGAGGCGATGCTTCTGGCATTTTGCTTCAGCTCGGTGGGACGACCTTGTTATAGTAATTGTAGTATATCAATGGAAAAAAAAACACGACAGATAGATCACGCCACCTTGTAGGAATGTCAGCTGTCAGTGTTTACCATCTCAGTTTGTATACAAAGCATTTCATCAAGCTTAGAGGTCACCTTGACATACGTGACCAATTGTAACTTCATTATTTTCCAATCTGTAATTCGTCACTCCTTCGAGAGAGCTCGCACGACACACACCTAGCGTCTCGTTTCTCTCTCACCCACGCTACGCTGTATCTTAGGTTAAGAATATATTTCTTCTAAGACAGCAAGAGTTTCTCTTCACGCCCACAAGTCCCCGCAACGAAGCGTTACACCGTTACAACCTGAGGATGTACTTTTCCGATTTCCCGTGGAATGATTACTGACTCCAGGAGAGAGACCCCTCTGTGTGTGCCCAGCGCATCTCAGAGGTGATTGTCTCTGGAATGGAGGCATACAATCCACGTTCATTTTTTACTCCTCATACTAAAAATCCTTGGTTTAATCGTGGTTGTTCTCGTGCTATTAAAGATAGAGAGGCAGCTCACAAAAAGTTCCAGATCCTTCGAACTCCCGCTAACTATGGCTTTTAAATTTCAGCCCGGAATCGGGCCAAATATATTCTCTGACTTACCAAAACTGCTTTAATCAATAGAAAATGTCAACACCTTGCTTCTTCTAATTCTTCTCGTGACTTCTGGCATCTAGCCAAAAACGTCTCCTCCAATTTTACTTCTTACTCTTTCCCTCCTTTCCTTAACCCTGACGGCAGCACTGCCGTCTCATCTGTCTCTAAGGCTCAAACTTTCTGTATGAACTCCACCCTGGACGATTCTGGGCATATTCCTCCTACTCACCCCCCCTCTGACTCTTTTATGCCCGTTATTAAGATTCTTCCAAATGATGTTTTCTATGCCCTCTCTGGCCTCAACTCTCAGAAGGCTTATGGACCTGATGGAGTGCCTCTTATTGTCCTTAAAAACTATGCTTCCGTGCTGACACCCTGCCTGGTCAAACTCTTTTCGTCTCTGCCTATCAATATCTACCTATCCTTCCTGCTGGAAGTATGCCTTTGTACAGCCTGTGCCTAAGAAGGGTGACCGTTCCTATCCCTCAAACTACCGCCCTATAGCTTTACTTTTATGTATATCTAAAGGTTTTGAATCAATCCTTAACCGGAAGATTCAAAAGCACCTTTCCACTTCCAACCCTCTATCTGATCGCCAGTATGGGTTCCGCAATGGGCGTTCTACTAGCGATCTTCTTGCTCTCTTAACTGACTCTTGATCATCCTCTTTTTGCCATTTCGGTGAAACTTTCTCAGTTGCGCTTGACTTATCGAAAGCCTTCGATAGAGTCTGGCACAAGTCTTTGCTTTCTAAACTGCCCTCTTTCAGATTCTATCCCTCTCTCTGTTCCTTTATCTCCAGTTTCCTTTCCGGCCGTTGTATCTCTGCTATGGTAGACGGTCACTGTTCTTCCCCTAAACCTATCAACAGTTGTGTTCCACAGGGCTCTGTCCTATCAGCCACTCTCTTCTTGTTATTCATCATCGTATGGAGTATGCATCTCACGTGTGGGAGGGAGGGTGTTCCACTCACACAGCTTTTCTGGACAGCGTGAAGTCTAAGGCTCTTCGTCTCATCAGCTCTCCTCTTCCAACTGATAGTTTTCTACCTCTTAAATTCCGTCGCGATGTTGCCTCTCTTTTTATCTTCTATCGCTATTTTCACGCTGACTGCTCTTCTGAACTCGCTAACTGCATGCCTCCTTCCCTCCCGCGGCCCTGCTGCACACGACTTTCTACTCATGCTCATCCCTATACTGTCCAAATCCCTTGTGAAAGATTAAACCAGCATCTTTACTCTTTCATCCCTCACGCTATTAAACTCTGGAACAATTTTCCTTCATCTGTACTTCCTCCTGCCTACGACTTGAACTCTTTCAAGAGGAGGGTATCAGGACACCTCTCCTCCCGAAATTGACCTATCTTTCGGCCACCTCTTTTGATTTTCTTTTTCTCAGGAGCAGCGAGTAGCGGGCTTTTTTTATATTATTGTTTCTTTTTTTTGTGCCATTGAGCTGTCTCCTTTTTTGTAAAAACACTTTCACACTCACACGCACGCACGCACGCAGGCACGCACGCACGCAGGCTCACTTACTCACTCACCGTTCTTTGCGACGCGCACAACGTCGTCGAGGCCACTGTGTGAGATGTGACCTTCGCCCATACCGCCCGAGGTGACCACCAAGTCGTATGTGTCTGAGAGAGAGAGAGAGAGAGTTGTTTTCCGCAGACTCTGCTTCTTGTAGAGTTTATCTTGTGGGTCCCACAAGTGTCGATGCTGTCTCACTTCCTCTAGCAATGCCACCTCGGCCTCCCGGCTCCAAATCTTGTTATCTGCATCTGTCATTTCTTGTTTTATTGGCGCCGACATGTTGTTTACCCGGCCGCCGGTCGGCAATTCAAGACGGACACGCTCAGCTGCAGAGAACTTGCCGCGAAAAGAGCTCCCAGACCCAGACCCAGACCAAAAATACTGCCGCGCCTGTATTGCCAGCCGCGAATTGCCAGGTGTAAAGCCGCCTTTAGAGGTGAGGTTCGTGATTTAAATGAGAAGAGATCGCAAGAAGAGAAGAGGGAGTTTTTTTGGAGAGTAATGGATATGAAAGTGAGAAAGTAGTTCATAGGGTCGAGAGGAAGAAGGGAATAAAACTAACAGAAAAGGAGAAAGGGTGGAAAGTGACATATACGAATATTAATGGAATAGTTTCATCGTAGATAGAATTAACGACTATTTGAGAGACAAAGAACCTGCTATTGTGGGGCTGACGGAAACTAAGTTGTGACTCAATTGAGGTGGTGGGGATTGGAGAAGGTGCAAACAACATATGGAGGAGAGACAGAAAGATAAAACAGGGAGGAGGTGTGATGTTAATGGTTAAAAAAGGCATTAGGGTGGAGGAGGTAATTGAGGGTGAAGGCTTGACAGAGGTGTTGAAAGTGAAAATTGTGGGTGCTGAAGGAAGAAGGAGGCATTATGTAGAAGGGTATGTGCCCCCATGAACAAGCGTATGGGATTGCGGGAATATAAACAAATGATACAAGAGACGGTGAGTTGCAAGGATGAAATGTTGAGGGCGTGTGAGAGAATACTTATAATGGGTGATTTCAACTGCATGGAGGTGGAATGGGAGGTTTGGGAGACGCAGGGAGCAGACGAGTCGTGGGGAGGAAGACTCCTGCAACTGGCAGTGGAACATGTGCTGACTCAGTGGATCAAGGAACATACCAGATTCGGGAAAGAAGGCGAGGCATCAAGACTAGACCTGGTATATATTTAGTAAGGCGCCGGAAATAATAGAAAATCTTAACGTAGATTGTCCAATAGCGAAGAGTGACCATGAGGTTGTGGAATTTGAAGTATCAGAAAAAAACGATTGACCGAAAAGAAAATCACAAAATTGGGAGAAGCAACTACTGTGACTTTGTTAACATGAGAACCTTTTGAAAATGCAAATTGGAGCTGTTCAAAGCCAAGAGTACACAGGATAAGTGGGAGGCGTTTTTAAAGCTATACAAGGAAACCGAAAATAGATATGTCACCAAGGTAACAAAAAAAGATGTTGGTAAAAAGGAGTGGTTTAACAAGAGATCCGAGATAGTTAGAAAGAGAAAAGAGGAAGCTTGGAAGGGATGGAGGAGACGAAGAAGAATTAACTCGTGGAACGATTTTAAACAAGCAAGGAATGAATATACAAAGATTAGAAGAAGAAAAAGGAAATATGAAAAAGATATAATCGACAAGTGAAAAGACATACCCAAACTATTTTATAGACGTGTGAACGGCAAATTAAAGAATAGAGAAAAAATCGATAAACTGAAAATGGATGAAACCACATAAGAGGACCCAGCAAAGATGGCAGAGGTGATGAATAACAGCTTCCATAGAATTTTACAAAAGAAGAATTTGTACACCCCCCGGGCCAGGACAAAGGAAGGGTTATGCAAGAGATTCAGATAACGGTGCAGGAGGTCAAAGAAAGTTTGAACAAATTTGAATTAAGAAATGCGAAGGGGCCGGATTGAGTATCAGGGTGGATCTTGAAAGAATGTAGTGATCAACTTGCAGAGAAACTGCACTCCATAATGAGTGCCTCTCTGAGTGAAGAAAAGGTACAACAAGATTGGAAGAGAGCAAACATAGTACGGTACCGATTTTAAAGGTAGGCAAGAGAGCGGACCCATTAAATTACAGACCGGTATCACTCACTAGTGTGGTTGCGAAGATATGTGAAAGACTGGTTAAAAACAGGCGGTCGAATTTCTTAGAAAGTGAGAAAATTATATCGGATTTCCAGTTTCGGTCTTCCTCTCCCTCTGCTTCCCTCCACCATCGAGAGAGAGAGAGAGAGAGAGAGAGAGAGAGAGAGAGAGAGAGAGAGAGAGAGAGAGAGTGTGCACACGTTCACACGTGAATGCTGATGAAGGAGCGGAACATCAAAGTCTCGACTCTAGATAATACGCCTCGTCTTCTCTCTGGTGTTATTATTTTGTAGTGATATCTTGGTTTAACATGTGTTACATACACATGCTACATTTATTTTCATCTCTTAATTATGGATAAAGCCTCCCTTACTCTTCCTGAATAGCAGTGAACTTCTCCGCCACTCACAGCCGAACACGACGAACATCGTTTATTCACAACAACACTTGAGTAGCACTACTGCGACGTTGCCGGTTGGAGGGAAGGCTTACCACAGTGGGTACATGAACTCATTTCCGCAAATGTACCAGGAACATCAACAGCTCTCTCCTCCTGAATTTTGCAAAATCCAGAAAGTTGAGAATTGCGGGTTCCTGGTACCAGAGACCAGAGCTGCACCGCTGGACTTGATATAGCGATGCCGGAAGTGTAGCTAAGGAGATCGACCACATTCTCGTAAATACTCGTTGGGGGATCCTTCAGAACTGCAGGGTTTACCGGAGTGCTGCGTTCTTTGCAACTGACCATAGGCTTGTTGTTGCAACACTCAAGCTTCATGTTAAATCAAAAAGAATCTCGAGATGCAACACTACTGTGTTCCATCTCGAGAGGCTGAAGGACCTGGCATGTGCTCAGGAGTATGCAGTGACGGTCTCAAATCGGTTCGATGTGCTCAGCACCCTGGAAGGCCCTGTAGAACTGTGGAATACCTTCAAACGTAAGACTCTGCAAGATGCCGAGGAGTGCACTGGAGAGCGCCCGAGATCTAGGAGTGCCTTTGCCTCGGTGGAGACGTTGGATAATATTGAGGAGAGTCGCGCTGTCAGACTTGCTGGGAAGCGGGACCAATACAGGGCTCTATTGCGTACGACTAGAGCTCTCCTGAGGAGAAACAATAAGAGTATGTCAGGAGTCTCGCTGAGGAAGTCAAGGGACATTTAAATGCGAATGACCTCCGACCTGCTTACCGAACCCTGAAGAAGCTCCTCTCAAATTCTCCCTCTCAGGTGAGCCCTATCCGAAGAGCTGATGTCTGCCTCGTGTCTTACATGAATGGGCAGAGGGCACGTTGGGCTGAGAACTTTGAGCAGCTGTACATGGTGGACTCTCCACGTCGGCAGCTTCCAGTTGCTGGGTTACAAGTGGTGGAAGCTGACCCACCCATTGACGAAAGTTCATCCTCTCTGGTTGAGGTCAAAGAGGCCGTGGCTAAGTTTAGGGGTGGGAAGGCACTTGGCATGCTGTCCGGATCTTCAATCAACCTTAACTTCAGCAACTTCGGTCAAGAGGAGCACCAGGAGGCAGCATGGGCCAAGCAAGTCATACATCACGCCAGCCACCATAAATAAAATTAGCTTGCGCCACTAACAGGCTGGGGCCGTCTATAACGCCCCTCAAAAAACCCTACCGGCGCTACAGACAGCACAAAAAAGTGTAGCAAATCTAAGGCATTCCAGTGGAAAACAAGTTCGCGGTCCTCGGCCTGTGTTTCTGGAGTGATGGGAGGAAATGTTGTGGGCAGCCCGGCGTGGCGATAAATCTCATCAATGTATTTTAGTCTATCCGATCCTGATCTGCGCATGCGCAGAACCCAATGTTCCCTATCACAGAGTGTTGATATTAGTTTGTCCAGGCAAGATGGCGGCAATACAGCATGCTAGTTTTTATGAGAGAATGGCCAAATTCCAGGATGACATTCAAGGGTTATCACATTTATCACATTTACCGACATACAAGGGGTATAGGTTATCACATTTATTACATTTACCGACAAACAAGGGGTATAGGTTATTACATTTATTACATTTACCGACATACAAGGGGTATAGGTTATCACATTTATCACATTTACCGACGTACAGGGGGTGCAGGTTATCTCACCAATCACATTTACCGACGTACAAGGGGTGCAGGTTATCTCACCAATCACATTTACCGACATAGGGGAAGGTGGGGCAAAACGGCACCCTTAAGGTTTCACTCCAGATTTTGCAGCAATTTTGTAGTATATTCAGAGATAGCTGGTGTTTTTGCAATCTTTATTCATCATTAATTAAACAAAATAAACTCTCTTTGGAAGAACTACTTTGGATCCTTTACTCATGAATTAAAAAAATAAAATAGCCACAAGTGGACCATTTTGTACAACGGTCGGGGCAAAACGGACCTCACGTATGGGGCAAAATGGCCCTCATATGGAAATGCTTGGTAACATGCCAAACATACGTTTTGACAGAGAATCGCATTAGAAAGATTACTTAACAAAACTAAAATAATCTAGTTCTTATTCCATTAGAAAACAATTGCTCTTAGGCTCAGTAGCATGAACAACAATAAATTCCAAATGAAAAGCGATATTACCTTCCTGAACATCAAGTTCTTATTCCATTGCAAAAATAAATGATCTGTGGCTCAATAGCATGAACACCAATGAACTCTCATGAAACTACTCACAAGTGAAAGTGAAATTACCTTTCTGAACATAAAAGTTCTTAATGTGGGCGGTGGCCGAAGTGATAGCGTACTGGACCCACATTCGCCGCGTGATGGACGACGCGGGTTCGAATCCTTACGCTACCACTCGGATTTTTCAGTCACCGCCGAGTGGCTTAAAACTACCCACATGCTGTCCTGAAGACCACCCATCAACCCGGACTCTAGAGGAAGCCGTCCAAGCGAATCAAGAACGAGTTCCGGGGGGCAGCATGAGCCAATGCAAGATGGAGCCACTATATACACTCGCCTGCGCCAGAACAGGCTGAGCCGACCATCAGGCCCCACCTGGAAGAAGCCTTGGGCCGACCATCAGGCCCCACCGGGAGGATGCCTACCGGCGCAATAGGCAATAACGTAAAAAATTTTTTTTTAAAAATTACAAAAATAATTGTTATTTTGCTCAATAGCATGAACAACATGAACTCACAAACGAAAAGTGACATTACCTTCCTGAACATAAAATTAATATTCATATAACAGAAACAGAGAACACTTTGTCCTTATCTTTGTTCACTGAAGTTGTGAGTTAGTTAGCAGCAAAAAATAATTATTATTGTTAAGTGGGCCGTTTTGCCCCAAGGGCAATGAAAATGTTAACAACAATCTCAGCGGAACAATGGCGGTGCAGAAAAATGTTTCAGTAGTCAGACTCATGCACAGAGTAATACCAAAGAATCATGCAATAACACATGAAATTATGAGTCACAGTACTCCTATAAACACGATTTTATCAGACCCTTACCAATAGATCAGCTGGTGATAAAATATTCTGGGATTTTTCACACACAAACAAACGACGGCGTCCAAACTTGCCCCGATGTTACAGCTGACTAATGAGCCGAGGAGTAAGTCCATATCATTATCAATAGCTGGCAAAAGCTAAAAACACAGAAAACGGGGTGGTCCATATTACCCACCTATGCCATTTTGCCCCACCTCCCCCTACAAGTGGTGCAGGTTATCTTATTTATCACATTTACCGACATACAAGGGGTGCAAGTTATCTCATTTATCACATTTGCTGACATACAAGAGGTGCAGGAATCAACTTTCAATTTCACGCATTTTCCAAATTCAAAACATACGTCATCATTTACTTTCATAAAAAACAAATATAAACTCGGGTGGGACAGATCACAATAAGTAAGCGAGAAAAGACATGGTACCGTGCCGAAAATAATCCACCCTGTGTATGTAAACAAAGTCCGCGCATGCGCAGATCAGGATGGGATGTTCACCCATAGCGGATCGTTGGCAACACTGCTTACATCACAATGGCCGCTTCCCCGCTCCAACCAAAACAAATGTAGGCTATGCCTTTTCACTGTTGTTCTAATGCGATTCTGTTGATTTCTCGACCTCATTTGAAATGCATATTAGTCGATTTCATGCTCCCCCACCCAAAAACCGCGTGTTCCCACAGGTCCCCCAAGATCGTTTAGGGAAGGGGATAGGCATAACTTGAAAAGAGGCATAACTCGAAAAGTAGACATTTGCGACGGAAATGAGGAACAAAATCACGGAATTCTCTACATCTATCAGCAGAAAAACATGAACCACGTGAGAAAATCGTTGGTTGGGTGAAACCGTAAATTGACCAAAAAAAGTTACTGCAAAATAATAGCCTAGTTTTCTTAAATGCATAATAATAACTTAGTATTCGTAAATGCAAAGTAATGGCTTAGTTTCATAAATGCAAACGAATCGCTTAGTATTCTTAAATGCAAAATAATAGCTTTGTAATTCAATTCAGTTCACAATAGCCTACTAGTTTCCTAAATGCGCCGACTGGCATGGTCGATGACGTCATTACATAACATTGTCAAGCGAGAGTTAAATGGTTTCATCATTATATATTTTTAGATCATATCAGAATATTTGTGCAAGTTATCAATGTTTTCTTCGTATTTTCTTAGGGAGGACGTTGCAAGAATGAATACAACATTTATTCAAATGCATAATAGCCTTGTAAACAACAGTAGCTGTCCTTGACTAAATTTGAACGAAATGTAAAAAGAGACATTTTCCTCCACAAATTACAAACTTGTTATCAGTGTGCACAACTGACAAATTCATATATAATAAATTATGGAGAGTGTATATGTAGTGACATATCTGAACATTAGCCTCTTTCCATGCGGTGTATATATTTTAAAGTCAGGGCCGGTGAACGAAACCCAGTGGACAGTGTGTCAACACTTGTGTCCACGATTGTACAACAGTAGTTTTCCTGGGTTATTGGTCATGGAGATCCCTGACTTTAGGAACTGTAAAGCCAAAGACAGGGAGGGGATGGTAGTTGGGGTAGTGCTAATTGCCATTTGAGCTATGTAAAAAAGCAACGAAAATGGGATGGGCGGGGTGAAAAGAGGCAGTATACACGATTTGCCGTTTCTGTTGTAACCGACGGTGGAATTTACGAGTTCACATAACTATACACGGAAGGAAGTACTCTTGTAGATGATACAATCCTTTCACTTTCTTATTCCAGAAACATCAGTACAAACCTCTTGTGCTGCTACGAGGCAACCCACGGAAGTACTTACCAGGAATCGGTGTTCGGTCCCTCAGGCTGCCCCTCCGTCGCTGCGTCAATCTAGGTTACACGCGACACAACAACTGGTCACATGCGTTGTGAAGAGTATTTAGGAGCCTCAAAGGGTACGTGATGGTTACACTTATGACAGGGCACGCGCCACTACCGCCGGACTCCTCATATGTGAGCTCCGTCACCTCAGGCAGCCGTGTGAGCTCCGTCACCTCAGGCAGCCGTGCGCCACCCTGCAGTGTTGCCACCGGCCGTTGGGGTAGATTCCCTGGGACAAGGTTACCCGAGGTCTCCTCAGAATAGTATACTCAGTATGACTTGATTAACGATGAGTGAAGGGTATTTGCTTTGGAGACTATTTGAGAAAATATCACCCGCTAAGAGTTAAAAAGTAAAATTGATTATGGCGGAATCTGAAAACTTTCCATCGGCTATAGATGACTGAACTTCTGTTGGAGAAACAAGCAATGAAACCTACTCGTCCCCGGATCCGATGCGCGTTAACAAACAACGTCGTTGTCTGAGAATTACAATGCATTTCTTATACATTTTTATTTTCTTGAAAATGAAGATTACGAAGATTCAAAACAATTACTTCCTTAAACGCTGAGCTGCATACACAAAACAAAGCAAATATTATAAGTGTAAACACAAGATTTACTTATGCTCGTTAAGTGCTTGCTTCGTGCCTACGTGTGGAGCGCTGCCACCACTAGTGGAGGGGTACAGTGGAAGTGATGCAACATCTTGTCAGGATGGCACGACAGTGTAGCGCAAGTCATATGCAACCCTTACCTCCCATAATGGAGGCTCGTTACTCTTCATAAATTATTATACCTACCGTTCGTGATTTCCCTCAGTTTAGTGAGGACATACAGGTCAGTAGACGGATGATTTGCTATCTCTCTCTCTCTCTCTCTCTCTCTCTCTCTCTCTCTCTCTCTCTCTCTCTCCACTGCCCAGCCCACACGTCAGGCCCGTCGGGTTATCCATTTTTTTGTTCCCGTCCGCTGCTGATTGTTAATAAAAAACTTTACTCTGGAAATAAGCGAGATACGAGCATTTTCAATTTTGATATGTTTGCTTGAATTACACTGTGTGTGTGTGTGTGTGTGTGTGTGTGTGTGTGTGACTGAGGACTGAATATATTTGTTGGCTCGGAGCTCCTAGTTACTTGTATTACAGAGGTATCTGACACAGCCACACTTTCTTTTCTTGTATTTAATCTTTATATTTTATTTCATTTGTATTAACTTGTATTAAAACAATTATTTTATCACTCATTAATTACTCCATATATGACCGTCTCGTATCCCTGGTAGCGTGATCCGGCTTACGTTGTTATTGGAGACTGGTGTTCGGGGATAAACAAGGGAAAAAGAAAATATAAATTTATTTAAAATTAAATTAAAGTAATTCCCTTACGCAATATTCTATGTTCACACGATCATAACACTGGCATATTCAGCAATGGATGCAACATATGACAAACGACATGTCCTAATATACATAATACTACAATATGTGCTCAATTGTTGCCAATAATTATAACACTCGTCGTTCCACAAGCAATGGTTTGTATCTCTCTGCTTCTCTGATTACATCACAATCATTATGTACTCTCTTCACAAAATCCTAATAATACATTCCTATAGTATAATCTACTACAAGTCACGGAAACACCAAATTATACCACACCCATTGGTTTTACCTTTGCTTTACATCGCAAAAAAATAATCACGATCCTGTTCCACTCACAATCCTACTACACATCTCCTACATTATAATCTCCAGGACAATACAGTCAGTTTCCCTTAGATTCTCGAATTTCTTCTCACGATTAAGATCACAACAGCCATTCTCAGCTGAGTGAGTAGCAGGTCTGCTTGAGGCGAGAACCAAGCTCGGTCTGCCCATACCACTGATTTCTAGTTCACATTTTTCTTTGCTTGAGGCGGACTTACATCCTTGACACGCCTTAATTGTCTACATAACCAGTGGCCAATACTTCCTGTCACACCCATTGGCTCGCTCATTATGTTGTATTGTTTTACTTCTCCTGCTTATTCGTGATTCACTCTTAAGACAGTGATTTTTCTTTTAAGCTAATGGTTTATAACATGTCGCCACGAATGACGTCACAGGTTCAGAGTATTTTTCAATGGCTGTTCACACTTTCTGACCACGCCTACTGGGTATCTGTTTTCTGTATCTGAGTCTGGGTATCTGTTTTCCTTGACCGTCGTTGTTTCCCCTTTTTGTTATCGTTTGTACTATGAGATGTTTACACTATTATATATGTCACCCTTCTTGTTAGTGTTTGTCCTGTCAGATGTTTACACAGTTGTATATCTGTCATTCCTCTCTGGGTATCTGTTTTCCATTACCCTCGTTGTTTGTTCGTTTTCTGGGTCCCGACATACTTCCCCTTCAGGAAGATCTCGCCCCTGATATCTCACAGGTGTTGGTTGAGAGAGAAGATACGCCTTTCAATGTCTGCAATTGGCTCTATTCTGGAAGTAGGCGGTGTTCTGCGTAGCGCAGGACATAGGAATACCCCACGGCAGACGTCACCAGCAGAAGAACCCGGATCACGACAATGGCGAAGACAATCCACCAAGGGATTGCTGGTTGAAAGGGCTGATCCTGCTCGACCACATAATTAAGGGGCTGCAAGCCATCTGTTAGCTCCTGTAGGGAGATGGACTCAGCACTACGAAGAGAACCTTGCCAAAGCGTCAATATTCCATTACCCGCCAAGCTGACAGTATGTTTGTTTACAGGACTGGTAGGGCATGTGAGTGTCAGAGTGATGGGGGAGGCAAGTGAACAGGTCCAGTAGCCAGGACCTTTTATAAACATAGGGGAAAATGTTTTCAAGACTATTGTGTGGCAGAGGTTGATCACAGACTCATGATTGAAGAAGGCAGCCGATTCACAAGAGGCTGCGTCACTAGCCTCATAGACGGGGCCTGTGGGAGGACAAACTAACATATGGTTATTCTTGTTACTGTGTTCTATACTAGAAAGCGGAAAATATACTTTCCTATTCTCACTGAAGGCAATATATCGTGAATCAACACTATACATAAGAAAGTAAGTGCTATTCTGCACAGAAAATGGAAGGGAGTCGATTCGAAAGACATCAAAGGTGTCAGGCGGATCTCCTCGTAAAGGTTTGGTGAGACAGAAATTACGAGAATCGTGCAAAGCCGTTGTCCTGGAGGACAGTTATTACATCCCTATATAAAGCTAAAAAATCAAGAACTGCAAGGCACAAAAGACCTGGAGGCCGAACCTAGGCTTTTTTTAATGTACTGAACAACTGTTTGTCTCACATAATGGTTGGAGTTATGTATGTTTGCAGGGGAACCTGCAGACTCAACTTTAAATATTGTATACCTGGTCAGCATAATGCTAAGTCAAAATACAACAATGCTTGTAGGAGTTTTTTTCTCTTCCTAAAGCCAAAGTCTATAGAAAATTGGCGCACGACTTGGTTCAATACATCTACAGCTGAATATAGCCTATTGAAGGCAGATTGCATGGCATGCATATTACTTAACGATGTTGAGTCTTCCATAATAAACATTTAACTATATACAATTTTCTCAGTTAATGACTCTAGTACTCTATTTTTCCATGAATAGCATCAACTTGAGCCTGGGTCGCGGTACCAAATAAGATATTAGACAAGGATCCTTAAAAAAATAATTATTTCCCGTTTTTTTTGTTGTATAATTCATAGAAGCATGCAGCTTGTTTTGATTAGTAGTCACCACATAGCCTAAAACGTTTCTTAGATGATGCAACAATGAACTGAATTCATGTTCAAAATTAAGGAGTGTGTATTTTATTGCTTTTACAGCTGGATACTCAGGTGACATTTGAATAACATTTCAAGCCAAAGAAGCAGTTAAATTCCGTGCTCTATATAATTTTTTTTTTCTTTTTTTTTTTACGTCGCGGCCTATAGCGCCGGTAGGCTTTTTCCCGGTGGGGCCTGATGGTCGGCCCAAGGCTTCTTCCCGGTGGGTCCTGATGGTCGGCCCAGCCCGTTCTGGCGCAGGCGAGTGTTTATAGTGGCGCCATCTTGCATGCTAAAACATCTTCTGTGAGGCTAAACGGTAATATAGTCTCTGTCTGTGAGGACTATAATATAGATAGTATATTGGTGTGAAACTTTGGCCAGCACGTGTTGGGGACTCCTGTTGTGTTATTGAGTCGTACACCGAAAGAGTCAAATCAATCTGTGGTCTATTTCGTCATATTTCCGCTTAATCATTGCATTTTCATCCTTATACATTATTCCTGTTTTATATCGTATTGGTTTTGACATTACATTAGGCAACTCTTTTGCCGTAGAGGAAGAGCGAAGGCTTTATCTATGCCGAGGTGGCTCTGAAAGTTTGGGAGTAACCTGAGAAGGTAGGGCCTGTGCATCAGCTGTTTATTGCTATTGTAGAACGAACATTATTTAATGTGTCATGAGTAACAGTCACCTCTCCGCTACGAGTTATCATTTTCGGTAGAATTTTTTCAGCGATTTCAGGGTTGAGCAATGCAAATAATAGATCAGTGTCTGTCTCTGGATTTAAGGGTATGCTCGCGTAACCGTTGGACATTGCTGCACATCGATGCAGTCTTCATGAAGGACTTTCACTCTATCTGTGTGGACCGTTGAAACCTTACTAGTCCTGAGGTTCCTAATTTTTACCATTATATCACTGATCTTCTCTATTACCCTGTAGGGTCCATCAAAAATAGGTTGCAACTTTTTATTTTATTTTATTTTTGGTGTATGTTTGAGGAACACTCTGTCGCCAACGCTGATAGTTTTGATTTTTGTAGCTTTGTAGTACTTTTCCATTTCTTCTCTACCTTCTTCAGTGTAAACCTGGCATCTATCATAAATCCTCCTTGCAATTGCAGCCATTTCCTCTTTATAGGAGTCAATATCATAAACCCTCCTTGCAATTACAACCATTTCCTCTTTATAGGAGTAAATATCATAAACTCTCCTTGCAAGTGCAGCCATTTCCTCTTTATAGGAGTCAATATCATACCAGGGCTGCTGAGGTTTATATTTTTTTCTAACATAGTGTAGGGCATACGAGGATCTCTAAAAATCCTCTCTCTGTCTCTCTCGATAAAAAGGGACTCCTTTATGGTGCGATGATACGCATTATAGGCCCGGTGACTGCAAGTAAGTAACATTATCTCCCACACGGACCCATTTCCTAGAACCATTGTCCTCAAAATGTTAACAACGGTATAATTTGCGCGCTTTATTATTCCATTTCCACTTGTATGGTAAGCCGTTATTTTCGCGTGTCGCACAGGTAGCTTCTAATTTATCTCCTGCATCACGGAATTAACGTACTCTGAACCTTGATCTGTAACAACTGTCTGAGGAACACCGTGTACACAAACAACATCCACGTACAGTCGACGATAGAGAGTAGTGTCACGGTTTTCAGAATGTTTAGCGTGGTGGCGATATCTGGCAACTATACCACGGTGGCGCATTCACTGGTGATGTTAGTGACGCGCATCAGTGTGTGTGTGACCGTGAAATTATAATATTGTATAATATTATATTATATTATAATATAATGTAGTTAGAAATATACCAGATTACATGAAATCAATTTACAAATGCGATAATGAATGTCTTCTACATGATGATGATGTTAAGCCGGACGTATTACTTGGGTTCCGTGTCGCCGTCACAAGACTCCGTGGGAGGGAGATATGTAAACACTTCGCACAACTTCTGTAGTTTAATATTCTTCCTTAGTAGTACACTTCACTCGACTCTTCACTGGCCACTAGCTTACTATGACTCGGACTGGACTCTCTCGCCCTCTTCTCCTATATATATCCAGAACAGTACAGTCTAGAATGTTACAGTATATTTTAGATCATACAAGAACATGTAGCAAAAATATATGCGAGTTGGCAACACTTCCCACCTGGCGTCTGGCCGCGCCCCTGCGGACGGCTGCCTGCTCCCCGCCCTGCTCGCTCCTCCCGGAGCCTTCTAGAGGCCCATGGACGCCGGGGGAAGCTTCCAGCACAACACTATCCCCCCCTCTTAATTGTGATCGTCCCGATCACGCACTTAACTATATACAAACATAAGAGAATTAATCAAAAACATAATAATCGTCGTATCGCTGTGGACGCCTGCGTTGTCTCTGTCTTCTGTTCGCTGCCTCCTGCGCGTCTGTCTCCTGGTGCGCCTCGTCGTCGTCCGCTTCTTGGGGTGTCCCTGGAACATCTGCCGAAGCCGGGAGGTTATCTCCCTCGGCTGAAAGGTCCAGAAGGCTTATGTCGTCGTCGACCTCCTCTTGGTCCTGGACGTCCCTTGCGTTTTCGTCGGCTGTTGGGTGTCTGTAGTTGTTCCAGGTGTAGTTTCCCGGACCGCGGTACCTCCATAGGCGGCTGACGTGGACAACTTTCGGCTTGGTCCTTTCCGTTCTCCGGATTCGGTAAGTCACGTCGGAGAGGCGTTCTAGCACAGTATAAGGGCCTTCCCAGGGGTTCTGTAACTTCGGAAACTGTCCTTTCTTCCTCTGCGGGTTGTAAAACCAGACTTGGTCTCCTTCCTTGAAGTCAACGTGGCTTACCCTCATATTGTAACCGCACTTCATGGCCTCCCCGGAGAACTTCAAGGCACCACGGACTTGATGGTGCACCTCTTCCAGCCGTTCCTCTAGTTGACGGGCAAAACTGGAGGCGTCCCTTGGAAGGCTTTCCCCAGGAGGCTTTCCTGTCAGTAGGTCCACCGGCAATCGCAGCTCACGTCCAAACATCAGCTTTGCCGGTGAATACCCCGTAGTCTCGTGGACGGCAGACCTGTAGGCCATGAGGAGCGCAGGCAGCTTCTGATCCCATGAAAACTGATCATTGTTGCACTGCTTGGCCAACTCCTGGCCCAACGTCCAATTAATCCTCTCCACCATTCCATCTGACTGGGAGTGCAGAGGGGTGGTCCGGGTCTTCTTGATACCCAGGAGCTTGCAACACTCAGCAAGGACTGTTGACTCAAAATTCCTTCCCTGGTCGGAATGGAGCTCGTTAGGCACACCGAAGCGACGGAAGAACTCCTCCACCAATATCTTAGCGATGGTAGTGGCTTCCTGGTCAGGGATGGCGTAGGCTTCCGGCCACTTGGTGAAGTAATCCATTGTGACGCAGATGTACCTATTTCCGTTCGTCGTCAGAGGCAAGGGTCCTGCTATATCCACTGCCACCCGTTCATTGGGGGCTCCAACCTGGTATAGTTGCAATGGGGCACGGTGACGCTTCTTGGGGCCCTTCTTTGCACAGCACACCTTACACGCGTGACACCATTCTTCCACGTCCTTCCTCATGCCAACCCAGTAGAACCTTTGGCGCAGGCGACTCAGTGTCTTCTTTACCCCAAGGTGTCCGCTGGTGATGCTGTCGTACATTTCTTTCAAGACTCCTTTCCGGGACTTCATAGGTAGCACCGTGGACCAGTAGTGGTCAAGACCATCATGAGAGACCCAGCGTCGCTGCAATACCCCGTTGCCCATCCGAAGAGTGTCCCACTGAGTCCATTAATTCTTGGTGGTAGGGCTTTCTCTCGAGATTACTTCCCACCCAGGTCGCGTTGACGATTGACTCAGCCAATCCATAATTGGTCTCAGATCTCGGTCCTCCTGCTGCAGTTTTCCCAAGTCTTCCCATGGCACTTCCGCTGTCTGTTCCACTGTAGTGCGGCGGCACATATTCTGGACGCTTTCCCTCTGGAGGCAATGTTGACACTCAAGCCTCGATGATGTCGTGTTGGACCGACTGGTTAAGTGTACAGCGTCTGTTGGTTTCGTCATCACCATCCATGAAGAAGACATGGACAAACTTGGGCTCTTCATATTCTAGGGGGAGTAGACTGCCCATGCGGTGGTAGCACTGGCCTTGGATCTTGTAGGTAGTAACGAACCCTTGCAGTGAGCTTCTTGGTGGCACCAAAGGAAGTCATCATTAAGGCAGCATTGTACTTCCAGATCTTTCTTCTGAAGTTTTTGGCTTGTGGGCTGTTCTCTGTCAGCAGCTTCTGCAGGATCACTGGCGGTGCCTGAAGGGCCTCCAACTTGACTTTTCCTCCAGTGCAGCACATGCCTGGAGCTTCTCTTGGCCACTTCTTAGCTCTGCATTGGGAGCAAACTGTGTCCATCTTGCCAATGCAGACCTTTGGGCTGCTGTTGTAGCCCTTCTTGATGGCATAGGAGAAGGCCCATTTGAACCAGGTGATGCCCTTTGTATTTGCTCTCTTTTGACGTTCAGCTTCCAGGCGTAACCTTTGCTGTTCCAAGGTTTCTTCTGCTCTCCTTTGACGATGTGCATCTGCATTCTCCAGCCTTGTGTCTGCACGTTGTTCATCTGTTGCCCTTGCTCTGGTTCTTTGGTGGTGCAACCTATCCGCTTCTTGGCGGATTTGTCTCTGCTGGTCAGACAGTGATGCCCTTGCTTCAGAATTGTAGAGTCTGAGAGCCTCCAAACGATGAGCACGGTCTGCCTCAGTTTCTCCATCCCGTCTTTGCCGCTTACTGCGAGCCTGAGAAGTTAATTTCCCAATGGAGGGACGTTCTGGAGGCATTGTGGAGGTAAGGATGAATCTACATGCAAAAGGAAAAAAAAAAAAATAAGTACTTTTGATGATTTTACTAAAAAAAAAATAATAGGTACTACTTTTGCCATTTTTAATAATAAAATTGGTGAAAATATAAAAAAAAATGAAATTAAACAAAATTTGATACTATTGTGTGGCAAAAAAAAAAAAAACTTTTGGCAAATTACTAAATTGACATAAAATACTTAAAGTAGTAATTTAAACCAAAATAACAAAATAAAATGTGACCTTACCATTAGGTGTAGCTGGAGGTTTGATGAAGCTGAGGATTCGTAAATGACTGTGAAAAGGGATTTAAATATTCGATGTGAAAATGAAGGGTTAAAATGAAACGGAAAATAACTCTTAAAACAAAGAAATCAACGTGAAAAGGAAGAGTTAAGCCGTTTGAAACGGAAATTTTGGAAAACGTCGTTTTGGGGATTGTTTTTCTTTTGCACTGAACATAACTCGGCTGAGTCCCTCTTTGTCCGCAACCTCCGCCGCTCCGGCATCAGCAGAAAACGCCGATGGACCCAACGTTTGGACCATTTTTGATAGTTTTCTTAAATAACTTCAAAAAATTGTATATTAATGTCCTCATATTATGTGCCATGATTACTCGGGAGCATAGTACGCTTCAAAAACATATAAAGCCTATGTCTGTAGCTATCACCGTTTGGTCGTCTATAAAGGACATACAGACGGATGTGAGTCGACTTTATATTGCCCAATTCCACGTTTTGGGGAGCTAGGATGGCTAGGACTTGATGTAGTGCTCGCAGCTATTACAGTAGTCATCACAGCTATGAGGGTAGTCATCACAACTATCACAGTAGTCATGCTGCTAGATTATTTGAAGTAACAGCTTGCAGGTGCCCTGAATTCCAGTACTGTGCCTGTCCTCAACATAAGAAAGTCCCCAAAATAGAACAAGAATTTGTAGAGGACCAAATAAATGAACGTAAAATGTTCATTGGAGGAGTGGACAAACGAACAACTGAAGCCATTGGGAAAAGAGAAGAAAGAAGAAATCAATATGCTGCAAGACCATCAGCCAGTTACAAGCATCAGGATGTCTTGTTCAAAGTGATACCTCGTCCTCAAATTTGACTGACTCGGAAGATGAATACACCCCTTCCAAGTACCAGATCCATCATAGAAAACCATAAGATTGTGGAGCTGTGGGACAACAATGAAGAGATGAAAAAGAAAAAAATAGAGAACAATAACGTCTGTTCTCTTCTTTCCATGAGGTTTGTGACTGGGTTGGACTGTCTGATCGTGGTGCTGCATTACTATCTAGTGCAATCCTTGAAGATTTAGGGGTTATTACAAAAGAGGATCCTTCCAAAGTCATAGATAGGAACAAAGTACGGAGATCGAGGCAATCAAACGGACAACATTTGACAAAGGATGCACATGGGAAAGTACAAGTTGCAGGCATCTACTTTGATGGAAGGAAAGAAACTCTTACTACGGAGAAGATTGGAAATAGAGACTATAGGAGAAAGGTAATTTAAGAGCACATTGCTATAGTGGCTGAACCAGGTTCAGAATATCTAGGCCATTATTAACCTGCCACTGGTTCTGCAAAGAGTAATAGAAAAGAATTTCCACGGAAAACGTACTGGCGATTGGATGTAATGGTACAGTTGTAAATACCGGGAATAAATCTGGGGTGATTTGTCAAGTCGAGAAAAGCCTTGCCCACCCAGTTCATTGGTTCATCTGTCAGCTCCATGGCAATGAGCTGTCACTACGTCACCTTTTTGAAAAACTCGATGGTAAAACAAGTGGGCCACATGGCTTATCAGGACCAATTGGGAAAAGCAATCTCTAATGGGACTGTTCCTGACACACTGTCAAGGAGAAATCCAGGAAATTTAAACCACTCCAGATGGCTCACAACAGCCAATAGGATTCTCCGCCTGTAAGCTGGTCCACAACATCCTACAGAACAACGTAAAACATTTTTTTTACAACAAAGGAGACACCTCAAGGATACAAAAAAAGGAAACAATAATAAAAAAAAACCTACTCGCTGCTCCTAAAAAAAGAATCAAAAGAGGTGGCCGAAAGAGTGGTCAATTTCGGGAGAAGAGGTGTCCTGATACCCTCCTCTTGAAATAATTCAAGTCGTAGGCAGGAGAAAATACAGGTGAAGGAAGGCTGTTCCAGAGTTTACCAGCGTGAGGGATGAAAGATTGAAGAGGTCGGTTAACTCTTGCATAAGGGGTTTGAACAGTATAGGGATTAGCATGAGTAGAAAGTCGTGTGCAGCGGGGCCGCGGAAGGGGGGTAGGCATGCAGTTAGCAAGTTCAGAAGAGCAGTCAGCGTGAAAATATCGATAGAAGATAGAAAGAGATTAAGAGGTAGAAGACTGTCAGTAAGAGAAGGGAAGTTGATGAGACGAAGAGCCTTAGACTCTACTCTCTCCAAAAGAGTTGTGTGAGTGGAGCCCCCCACACACGTAAGATTCACACTCCATACGAGAACGGACAAGGCCCCTGTATATGAATAGCAACTGTGCGGGGGAGAAGAACAGAACGCCCAACCTCGAGGAAGCTGATTTAGCGAGAGAGGAGATACGAAGTTTCCAGTTGAGATTTAGAGTTAAGGATAGACCGAGAATATCTAGTGTTGAAGAAGGTGACGGCTGAGTGTTGTTGATGAATAGGGGATTGGTGTCTGACAGATTGTGTCGAGCTGATAGGTGGAAAAATTGAGTTTTTGAGGTATTGAAGGACACAAGGTTCCTTCTATCCGAATCGAAAATGATAGCAAAGTCTGAGGTTAAGCGTTCTGCAGCCTCCAGTCTGGAGTCGTGTACTTCCTGTTGGGATGGCCTTCTATTGAAAGAAGTTGAATAATGCAAAGTGGAGTCGTCGGCGTATGAGTGGACAGGACAGTTTGTTATGGAAAGAAGATCAATGATGAATAACAGGAAGAGAGTGAGTGATAGGACAGAGACTTGTGGAACACCACTGTTGATAGGTTTAGGGGAAGAACAGTGACCGTCTACCACAGCAGAGATAGAACGGGCGGAAAGGAAACTGGAGATAAAGGAACAGAGAGAGGGATAGAATCCGAAAGAGGGTAGTTTAGAAAGCAAAGACCTGTGCCAGACTCTATCGAAGGCTTTCGATATGTCTAGCGCAACAGAGAAAGTTTCACCGAAACGGCTAAGAGAGGATGACCAAGAGACAGGTAAGAGAGCAAGAAGATCGGCAGTAGAACGCCCCTTGCGGAATCCATACTGGAGATCAGATAGAAGGTTAAAAGTGTAAAGGTACTTTTGAATATTCCGGTTAAGGATTGATTCAAAAGCTTTAGATAGACATGAAAGTAAAGCTATAGGGCGGTAGTTTTAGGGATTGGAGCGGTGTGCCTTCTTAGGCACAGGCTGTACAAAGGCATACTTCCAGCAGGAAGGAAAGGTAGATGTTGATAGGCAGAGACGAAAGACTTTGTCAGCACGGAAGCACAGTTTTTAAGGACAATAGGAGGCACTCCATCAGGTCCATAAGTCTTCTGAGAGTTGAGGCTAGAGAGGGCATATAAAACATCATTATGAAGAAACTTAATAACAGGCATAAAGGAGTCAGAGGGGGGGATGAGTAGGAGGAATATGCCCAGAATCGTCCAGGGTGGAGTTGTTACAGAATGTTTGAGCGAAGAGTTCAGCCTTAGAGATAGATGAGACGGAAGTGCTCCAGTAAGGGTTAAGGAGAGGAGGGAAAGAGGAAGAAGTTAAATTGGTTGAGATATTTTTGGCTAGGTGCCAGAAGCAAGGGAAGAAATAGATAAATCAAGGTGTTGACATTTTCTGTTGATGAAAGAGGTTTTGGTAAGCTGGAGAATAGATTTGGCACGATTCCGGGCTGAAATGTAAAGTTTGTGATTAGTAGGAGTGCGAAGGCTCTGGAACCTTTTGTGAGCTGCCTGTCTATCTTTAATAGCACGAGAACAAGCATGATTAAACCAAGACTTTTTAGCATGAGGAGTAGAGAAAGAACGTAGGATGTTTGCCTCAATTCCAGAGACAATCACCTCTGTGATGCGCTGGGCACACACAGAGGGGTCTCTCTCCTGGAAGCAGTAATAATTCCACGGGAAATCGGAAAAGTACATCCTCAGGACGTCCCACCGAGCTGAGGCAAAATGCCAGAAGCATCGCCTCTTTGGTGGGTCCAGAGGATGAACAGGAGCGACAGGACAGGATACATAAATAAGGTCGTGATCGGAGGAGCCCAACGGAGAGAACAGTTTGACAGAGTAAGCAGAAGGGTTAGAGGTAAGGAAGAGGTCTAGTATGTTGGGCGTGTCTCCAAGACGGTCGGAAATACGTGTAGGGTGCTGAATCAACTGCTCTAGGTCGTTGAGGAGGGCAAAGTTGTAGGCTTGTTCACCAGGCTGGTCAGTGAAAGAGGATGAAAGCCAAAGCTGGTGGTGAACATTGAAATCTCCCAAGATGGAGATTTCAGAGAAGGGAGAGTGGGTCAAGATGTGCTCCACTTTAGAGTTCAAGTAGTCAAAGAAGTTTACATAGATAGCAGAGTTGGGTGAGAGATAAACAGCACAGATGTAGTTAGTAATAGTATGACAATGAAGTCTTAGCCAGATGGTGGAAAATTCAGAAGAGTCAAGGTCGTAGGCACGAGAGCAAGTGATGTCGTTGCGCACTTAGACGCAACATTCAGCTTTGGATTGAAATTTAGGATAGAGATAGTCGGAGGGAACAGAGTAGAGATTGCTCTCAGTATCCTGAGAGACATGTGTTTCGGTGAGGAAGAGAAGGTGAGGTTTAGAGGAGGAGAGATGGTGCTCCACAGAATGAAAATTAGTATCCTACATATCATGAATATGAAATATAAGTACTTAGCTACAAAATAACATATACAAGATGTCATTGTGGTTAATGCTGTCCATATGTTTGTCAACAAATGAGCGATGGACTGACGGAGTGGATCATACGTGCCGAGCGGCCGCTGTTTCGCTGACGTCATTTTGAGGTCATTATTAACGTCGACGGATCCGTCAAAACGGAATAGTGGGAACCTCGCCTTACTCATTTCCCTCACCTCCTTCCTTTCCCTCCATCCCCTCCTTTCCTCCCTTATTTATTCTCTCTCACCTTCCTTTACTTACACCCCTCTCTCCCTCTTATCACCTCCCTTACTCCTTACCTCCCTCCATCCCCTCCTTTCCTCCCTTATTTTTTCTCTCCCTCAACTTCCTTTACTTACACCCCTCTCTCCCTCTTATCACCTCCCTTACTCCTTACCTCCCTCCATCCCCTCCTTTCCTCCCTTATTATCTATCTCCTCCCTTTCACTCCATCCCCTCCTTTCTCTCCCTCTCCCCTCCCTTCTCTTCCATCTTCCCTCCTCCCTTACTCTTTCTCTCCCTCTCTTTCCTTTTCCTCCTCTCCTCCCTTCCCAGTTCCCACCTCCCTCCTCCCTTACATTCTCTCGCTCTCCTCCCTTACTCTTTCTCAGTCACGTTGTTTTGTTTTGAGGTGAGCCGAGTACCGCCCCCCCCCCTCCCCCCGTCCCACTTTGACCCGCTCTATTGTTATATATTTCCATTATTTCTATCTCCCTTCCTTCTGTTTCCTCCATTCCTTCTTTCCTCTTCTTTATTCTTCTGTAATTCTCCTTTATCACACTTCTCATATTACTGTTATTATAATTATTATTATTGTTATTATTATTATTATTATTATTATTATTATTATTATTATTATTATTATTATTATTATTATTATTATTATTATTATTATTATCATCGTCATTATTATCTCTCTCATATAAAAGAAAAAACTACTAAAACAAGAACAAGAAAAAAACAACCTATAGCTGTGGAAAATGATTATAATTGGTTTCATGCACTAAATTAATATTCCTTCCTTTACTGTTTTCTGTTATCATGTTACGAGTCTTATCATTTCCTCCACTGCATGAATATTGCACACATGTTTCTTGTATTAACTGAAAATCACACAGTATATATATATTTTTTTACGTCGTTGCCTGTTGCGCCGGTAGGCATCTTCCTGGTTGGGCCTGATGGTCGGCCGAAGGCTTCTTCCAGGTGGGGCCTGATAGTCGGCCCAGCCCGTTCTGGCGCAGGCGAGTGTTTATAGTGGCGCCATCTTGCATTGGCTCATGCTGCCCCCCGGAACTCGTTCTTGATTCGCTTGGACGGCTTCCTCTAGAGTCCGGGTTGATGGGTGGTATAAGTTATAAGTGGGGAGGACCAGGAGAACACCTCCCAAGACACATAGGCAAGGGAGTAGCATCGCAACTGGGTGAGAGAATAGAAAGTGGTTAGTGGATGGATAAGGTAAAAAAAAAGTGTGAGAGAAGAGAAGGGACACTAAGGGATGAAGATGGTTCTCCGTACAAATGCATCAGTTTGCAGATGTGTATGATCTTAGTTTCTTCCTGTAGTCGTTGGTAGTGTCCACCTCAGCTGGGCCTGGAGTATTTGTCGGTGTCGGTAGAGGGTCGTCAGGCGCAGGGGTCGACGCCTCACAGGTTGAGGAAGAAGGTCGGTTAGAGCGTTTTAGGTGGTCTAGGTGTGTAAGCTTCGTTTCCAAGGTAGTCAGGTGGCGGATCTTGACCTTATTCCCCTTGTCGTAGGCCAGTACGCGGTATGGTCCCTCAAAGCGAGGTGCTAGTTTGTTTTTGGGTTCCTGAATTTTTAAATAGACAATGTCCCCTATGACCAATAATTTGTCGGTTGCCGATTTCCATTGTGACGCATTCATGGCAGCCTTGCTATCCTCGATGTTGGAGGTAACCCGTTTATAGATCTTCTGGAAGTCTGTCCCTCTGACTCGAACGTAGACATCAAAATTATAGATGGGTGTGTCCTCTTTGAGGAGGAATGAGTAT
Organism: Eriocheir sinensis; assembly: GCF_024679095.1. Taxonomy (NCBI): domain Eukaryota; kingdom Metazoa; phylum Arthropoda; class Malacostraca; order Decapoda; family Varunidae; genus Eriocheir; species Eriocheir sinensis. Next base: position 20,034,035 of record NC_066531.1, on the reverse strand, counting down.
GGCAATCGATGGTCCTGGCCAAAAATGACAAAGTGAGGTGTGTCACCTATTGATTTATGGAGAGATGAGTTAAGAGAAGCCATTACCTGAGGCATCCATTCGTGCCAAGTTACTGAGACATCACCGACCAGAGAGCGAAGTGTCTGAATGATTTTTCGATTGTGTCGCTCGACCATGCCATTGGAAGCTGGATGATAAGCCATGGTATTTACCTTATCAACTTGGTATTCCCTGCAGATTGCCTCCAAGATTTTATTGTTAAATTCTGTGCCATTATCTGAGATGAGGACTTTAGGGGTGTTATATTTACAAAAGACTTCATCAATGAGAGCTTTAGCCACAGTAGTTGCTTGCTTGTTCACTATGGGAACTAGAACCGAGAAACGACTGAAATGATCAATGGCAACCAATAGGTATTGGTGGCCTTCAGTAGTTTGGGGTAATTTTAATAGGTCAATAGCAATGGTATCCCATGGCTCTAAAGGTATGGGATAGCTTTTGATGGGGACTTGCTGAGTAATGGATCCATAATTTTCTGCACAAGTGTGGCAGTTGTTGATGTAATCAATGATGTCGAGCCGCATACGTGGCCAATAATATAACAAACGGGCTTGCATCAAAGCTCTACTTTTTCCAGGATGGCCTGCATGAGGGGAAGAATGTATGTTATGCAAGATCATAGAGACTAGGCTTTCTGGTACGACGATTTGTGTAACTTCCCTATGCGGACCGTATTTAGTTGTGATGTATGTATTCCTGACGAGGATGCCGTCGTTGAGATCAAAGTCAGTTAAGGGTACAGGTAGCGTTGGCAAGGAATTGGGGTCGCCACTCTGCAGATAGTATAGGATGGGTTGACAGAAGTTATCTGTTTGTTGCGCTGCGCGTATGGAATCATTCAAAGTTGGGTCATGAGTTCGACTTGGGTCATCAAAATGATCGACATCCATGTCCATTATCGCGCCGATATTTCTGGATAGGGCGTCCGCTACCTGATTTACTGCTCCAGGGACATGAGCAAATGAGGGATTAAAGTCTTGGACAATGAGGCTCCATCGGGCCAATTTCCCCGTGAGGGTTTTAGTATTGAATAATTCCACCACGGCTGCGTGGTCGGTTCTGACATGGATATTGTAGCCATAAATGATGTCACGAAAATGACGTAATGCCCACACGACCGCAAGGGCCTCAAGGTGGGTAGTACTGTAGTTTGATTCTGCTTTGTTGAGCGTGCGACTTGCATATGCTAGAGGTTGTAATTTATTTCTAACATCATATTGCATGAGAGCGGCTCCTAGGCCCTCGCCACAAGCGTCTGTGTACAGGAAAAAGTCTTTGTGTGGTCTGGGTAGGCCAGGACAGGCGGGGATGTGCGTGTGGTGCTAAGGTAATCAAAAGCTTCCTGATGTTCCGCCCCCCATGTAAATGTGGAGTCTTTGCGCAAAAGTTGAGTGAGGGGTCTTGCAATGCGTGAATAGTCCTTGATAAAGGATCGATAGTACCCGGACAGTCCTAGGAAGGAGCGGACAGATTTCACGTCTGTTGGCACAGGATAGTTAAAAATAGCCTTGACTTTGTCAGGAGTCGTATGTACACCATTCTGATCCAGTACATGGCCTAAGTATGTGATGCTTGGACGCAAAAAATGACATTTTGGGAAACGCAGAGTTAGACCTGCCTGGTAAAGGCGATTAAATACTTCTTGTAGTAAGGTAATGTGTGAGTCGACATCCTGTGACACTATGATGATGTCATCTATAAAGGCGAAAACCTGCTTGCCAAGGAGGCCATGCAAGACTTTGTTGACTAGCCTTTGGAACGTTAGTGGCGCACCACTAACTCCAAAGGGGAGTTTACGAAACTGCCAGTGACCCGAAGGGGTAGAGAGGCTGTAAGCGGTTTACTATGCTCATCGAGGTCTACCTGCCAATAGCCACTTGCTAAATCTAAGGTCGTGAAAACCTTGTTGTTGGTGCCCATGCTGCTTAAAATATCCTGCAAGTGAGGTAAGGGGTATCTTTGAGGGTGCGAAACAGCATTTAGTTTCCTGTAGCCTACAACTGGCCGAAATTGGCCGTTTTTCTTCTTCACAAGGAAAATGGGAAAGTTCCAGGGAGAAGTAGTGTGTTCTATAATACCTGATGCTAACATGTCTTTGACTGCAGTATCTAGGATAGCTCTTTGAGAGTGTGGTGTTCTGTATGCAGGCACATAGATGGGGTTGGTATTGGGATCAACCGGTATTGTATGTGTTAAAACATTTGTGGATCCAATAGGATCATCCGGCAGACTGACAATGGAGTGGTATGTCTCTAGTAGGTTGTGCAATTTCTCCCTTGCTTCTGGAAAAGCTAGATCTTCGAGATGAGTAGCTAGATAATCATTTACTTTTTGTTTATGATGATCACTCCGCAAGATCTCAGAGGGGGAGATGATCTCTGATTCCTGTACGCTACCTATGCGTTCAGGTAGAACTTCAAAGTCAACGACGCATGTCCCTTGACGGAACTTGCGTACGTATGGGGAGGAGTTGTGCATTATTAGGAAGGTTTGACCATTTTTATCTACTTTGCAAAGTGCATCCTCCATAGTCATGGCTTTCATCTTCAAGCTCTCACTCATACAGATAGCCTCACATTCATCACTTATACCAGCAAGACGCATTTGAAGCATAGCTGATCCACGGCCTTCTAACGTGACGTCATTCGCCAGAACGCCGTGGACCCTTAAATGCTCTTGCGAAGAGGAAGAAGAGGGAGAGGGTGGTAATGTATTGGAGGATGATGCACTTTGTTCCTTAATAACATGCACTGCTGGAGATGAATTATCAACCAGTGACCGCTGGGCCACGCTAGAAAGATGAGTATATTCTCCATCGGCGGAGGGAGAAGTGCACAACAATGGCTTTGGGGCCGTGAGTGTCCTAATTGGTGTTTCATGATGGTAAACACAATCTTCTGCTGGAGCTAGGGACAAGCAGTGTTCCCGCATAGATTGAAGACCCAAAAGAATATCACCTGGGATATTCAAACCATGACACACATGAAAGGTAGCTGTAATCGGGGACAGGGAGTTAGCCAACTGGATAGACAAGGGGGTGTGTCCAACTACTTTAAATGATGTGTCATCTAGTCCACTTAATTTTAGGCAGGGAGGTTCCAATACCAAGGTTGTCTTTGCGTCATGTAAGGCACGCAATGTTCCGATGTTTATGATATTGGGACATGCCCCTGTGTCCATGAAAACACTAATTTGGTGACCATTACACTGAGCAGGGACAGTCATGGCAAGGGAGGATTGGGGATAAAGAGCGAGGCGATGGTGTTTCATGGTAGTGGTTTCAACATCCGTAGGTTGGGTTTCAATGTCAAAATGAGCTGTGGATGTACTTGGTTTGTTTAAAGGTGTGCGGGTTAGGGGTGTTGTATGAGTACCACACACCTGGTGTGATTTTGTACCTGAGCCTATGTTATTGCGGGAGACGTGGCGCGCGAGGCTTCCCCCGACGAGGTACCTCCCCGGGGCCTCGCGCGGCAATCCTTGGTGTTATGGCCTGATGTCTTATGGTAGGAACAATATTGATTTGACTGTTGGGTGTTGCTGCCGTACCAGCAATTACGTGTATGGTGTCCTGTGATTCTGCAGTTGTAACAATATTGAGTGTTATAGCCACGCCCGCGACCCCTGCCTCTAGTGTAAGGGCGGCGGCCGCGGGGTGTGGCAGAGCGGTTCCTAGGGGTCTGAGCTCCGGCCGGGGAGCGACTTTGGGGACGCCCCCTCTGAATTTTGACGCCCCTCACCGCTGAGGATGTGGGTTCTGTTGGTGGCTCTCGTCCCGACAGGGGACTGATGTGTTTGAAAAGGGTTCTACCTTTTGGTAGGGGTTCTTCCTTTTGTAACTCTTTGAAGAGTGTCTCCGTGCAATTGAGGAGAAAGATAAAGTATGAGAAAAGGCGGCACACATCCTCAAGGTTCATTTTCTCATCGGTAGTCCACGGGGAGTGACGGAATTGGGTTTCAAACTCTGTGAAAGCTCCACCCGCGACGCCTAAACAGTCATCCACTGCAATATTAGCCTTTATTTTGGGACGGTAGGTAGCCGCTAGGCGGAACAAGACTGACAGGGCACCCTGTTTGCATGTGGAGCCGAAATGGCTGATGAGATTTGCTTTCGCTTCATCATATGTTTTGGCTTTCTTGAATGCGTCACTTTTTATAATGGATTGAGCCCGACAAGGGCCCGTGTGGATGCTGTCGTAAAGGTGGGCCAATTTCTCCTTTTCATTCGTATATTGGAATTTGGTAAAAGCATCCTCTACCCTCTGAAGGTGAGTTAGGAGGTCGGGGCCGGTCTCCTCTGAGCCCGTATATTTTGGATTTTTATCCTCGCCCCTTAAAATGACGTTTTGAGGTTTGTCACTCATGGTTGTGTCACTTTGGTGCTGTTCTGTCTGAGAAGAGGAAGTAGTCTGGGAAGGCTCTGGTGAAAAGTCTGAGGGGAGCTTCCCTGCAGGAGGTAATGGGGGTGCTGGGGGAATAGGTTTTGGATAAGCAGCTCCTGAACGGAGGACTGTGTGATGGGGAGTACCAATCGTTAAACCGCTGAAGGCAGAGGATAGAGCCTCTTCCAATTTTCGATCCTGGGACATGGGGAGTTAGACGGGGGAGTCACTTAGCTGTGTCCGATGCATTTGTAAGGAGACCAGAGCATGATGGTATGGCTGATGTATGGTGAGGGGGGAGACTGGGACGCAGGAGATGTGGGTTAACTCACTTCTCTCTGCTCTCCGGCACAAGCTGTAATGTAGGGGAGATATTAGGACGTATATAAGGAAAATTATAGGAAGGGAAATTGTAAGTAAGATTAAAGGGAAGTTTATAGGAAAATTCGTAGGTAATCCGTAAGGAAATGGTAAGATACCTTGGGTGTGAAGCAGTCGTGAGTGCGCGTGAGGAAAGATTGGTTCGGTACAAGGGCATAAATGACTGGGATCAGCAGATGTGCAGATGGCGACACATATCACTGGGATCAGCAAGACGTGGCTGCCGCCGGCGAAAGAGGGGTAGGGCTGGTGAACGGGGAGGGGAGGAGCGCTGAAGGCGAACGGTATGGATTACAAGAGAGTAGGGATAGGAATTTAAATGTAATCCGTGTATGGGATTAAGAACAAATGAAATGGCGATTATATTAGGTTAATTTAGTGGAGAATGGGAGACGAGGGTGAGAATGTTATTTGAAGTGGGGGGTTTCGACGGTACATGTACTAAATTATGGAACAACGTTTCGTCTTACTTTAGTGATAGTTCAGGTGACAAACCAAAATTGTGCGGCGTGTTCCTCTAGCCGGGGGCGGGTGTTGCCGATGTTTTGAGTGACGGCACGCTGACGCAGACTGCTGACGTACTTGATTTGAGCTGCCTGGCCGCGGCTACTACCTTGTCACTACGAATATGGCTTCCTCTTCCTCCTCTTGTGACTGTGAAGATACAGGGTTGGGGGAGTTCGGCAGGGGGTTAATCCCGTTAATTGAGGTGGGATTTTTGGGTAGACTGGTTACGGACGTTTGCTGAGTGGCGGCACAGATAGTTGGTTTGGTGATACAATGTAGGTGGTGACATGACGTAGGTGCAAGTACTAGCTATGGGGCCTGTAGTCGTCTCATAGAGAGTGTAGGAATCCCGTAATTGTAGAGAGGTTGTGCTTGAGTTCACACTGGTTCACTGAGTCGTTGCCACTATGGAGTCACCACGTAATTTGAGGCGCTTTGTGTAGGCCAGGATTATTTTATGAGAAATCCTTTGTAATCGCTTTGTAATCGCTGCCACCAATATAAGTTTAGCAGGTTTGGAGTTAAAGTCTTTGCTTAAATTGTCTTTTTACTGGTTTTGTGGCTTACACGGAGCGTGTGATGTGAACTCTATCGAGACGAAATGATGACTGCTCTCGGCAGCCGCACAAGCTATGTGCGTCATCGTTCGTTCATGAGGTTGCCTAGTTTAAGAGGATTTATACAGATAGAGGGAGATGAAGTGGAAACGGATAGATATTTAGGATTAATATGTACATGTTTACAGTGGTCTTCAGGACAGCATGTGAGTAGTTTTAAGCCACTCGGCGGTGACTGAAAAATCCGAGTGGTAGCGTGGGGATTCGAACCCGCGTCGTCCATCACGCGGTGAATGTGGGCCCAGTACGCTACCAGTTCGGCCACCGCCTACCCTAAAATATGCGCTAACCACTATTGCAGGAAGGCTGTTACAGTGGCGGACGACTCAATTCGAGGAAGGAAGGAAGGAGGGAGGGAGGGAGGGGGCGGGAAAGCAATTTATTCTCTTCTTTATTCTTTGTTCCAAATCTCATAATAGAAGGGTGTCGATCCAGTGCAGATGTAGCTAACAGATGTGGAGTAGAGGACCTGCATGGAAACAGTGCTCAGAAGGGACAGACTCCGATGGTTTGGACATGTAAAGAGAGCAGGGGAGGACACAGTGCTGGGAGTTGTCGAGATAATGGTAAGATAGGGTGTCCGGTGCAGATGTAGCTCACAGATGTGGAGTAGAGGACCTGCAAACAGTTTCTTTTTTCCTTTTTTATATATGACCTAAAGCGCCGGCAGGCTTTTTTTATTAGAGGTCTAATGGTGGGCCCGAGCCCGTTATGGGTCAAACAATTGTTTATAGTGGCGCAATTATTATTGGCTCATGCTGCCCCCCGGAGATCATTCTTGATTTCACTTGCATAGCATCTTCTAGAGTCCGGGTTGGTGGGTAGTCTTCAGGACAGCATGTGGGTAGTCTTAGGCCCCTCGGCGGTGACTGGTGACTGGTTAGTGGCGGATTCGAACCCTCATCATCATCAACGCTGCGAATGCGGGACCGGGACGCTAACCACTCCGCCACCACCTCAGAAACATGGAAACATGGAAATTCAGGCAACAGAAAGCCTATTGGCTCATTACGAGGTTGCCCGCTTTGGTGATTTAATCTGCTCGATAGCCACTTGGGGCCTGGGGAGCAGATGAAAGCACCTCGACATTGAGGAGAAGATGAAAGCACCTCAATATTCAGTTTACTCCCGACGCAGCGAAGTGACGGTCGATTCTATATTTGAAGGAGTTGATAGTATTCGCATTCACTACTTCTGAAGGAAGATTGTTCCAGTGACGGATGACTCGGTTTGAAAAGAAACTCCTTCCGATGGGAAAGACTCCGATGGTTAGGACATGTGAAAGGATTAAAGCACTTCTGTTCCTCTCGGATACGTTCAGTTCACTCCCGACGCAGTAAAGTGACTGTCAGTGGAAATGGAGTTGATCGTTTCCGCACTGACTACTTCTGCGGGGAGGCTGTTCCAGTGGCGGACGACTCTGTTCGAGGAAGGAAGTATGGAGGAGGGAGGGATGGGAGCGAGAGGTTTTATTATTTTCGTTAATCTTTGTTCTCGCGTTCCATCTCATCCTTCCACATGCTTACTGCCACATATACTTCACTGCTCTGTTACTTAACTTTACTTTCTGATCATTTCACTTTACTTTCAGATTAAATAAGTTAACTTCCTCTGTATTGCGCCACGTAGGGCTATAGCAGACACTTTTAAAATTAGGAACAGCAGACGCTTTTAAAATTAGGAACAACAGACGCTTTTAAAATTAGGAACAGTAGACGCATTATAAATTAGGAACAGCAGACGGATTTAAAATTAGGAAGAGTAATCACTTAAACAAACAAAGATTAACATGATTCTGAGGGGAAGTAGGCACCCGTTTATTATATATATACATGTCTGTACATCATCAAGACCCAAAGACCCAGACCAAGCAATCGTAAACGTATACTATGACCGCAGCACATGAGTCTGAGATCTTCGTTATCGTGTTCCGACAAATTGCTATTATACATGCACACACACATACAGCTACATAATCAGCGACTTTATTTTTTTTTATACAAGAGAGGAGTGGCCGAACGATAGAGAAGAGCTGTGTGAGTGGAGGCCCCCACACACGTGCGATGCATACTCCATACAAGGGCGGACAAGGCCTCTGTATATGGATAGCAACTGTGCGGGGGAGAAGAACTGGAGGAGACGATACAGAACGCCCAACCTCGAGGAAGCTGATTTAGTGAGAGAAGAGATGTGAAGTTTCCAGTTAAGATTTTGAGTTAAGGATAGACCGATGATGTTTAGTTTTGAAGAATTATAAGGTGACAGCTGAGTGAAGTTGAAAAATAGGGGATAGGTGTTTGGCAGATTGTGTCGAGTTGATAGGTGGATAAATTAGGGTTTTGAGGCATTGAAGGACACAAGGTTCCTTTTATCCCAATCGGAGATGATAGCAAAGTTTGAGGTTAAGCATTCTGCAGCCTCAGCCTTATAAACTATAACAGATTTTTGCGACAATTTTAATAATATGATTAATACTGACAAATGTATGCTATGCGTAGACTATCATATAATATCGAAATCGCCATGACACCAGGTTGCCAGAGCACGATAATTCACACCTCAGTCTCGGATGCCGCGACGAAAGCCAAGGCTGTTACACAGAGACAGCCTTGGCACAGCACAACTATAACTCCTCCTCCTCATCTCTCTCCTTTCCCTTCCCTCCTCTTCCTCCTCACTCAGGCTTAGTGATGTGGAAGACGAAGACGAGACCCTTCTTGTCACATAAATAGTCTGGGACGATGCGCCGCTCCACCTGAAAGAATTATGACCATTTCAAGTGCGTGAGCTTCTCCCCCTGGCCAGCTGCTGACCATCTCCTTATACCAGTGTGTCGCGATAGGCGCCCATACAGTGAACAGCCCCGCCAGACAGAAACCTTGATTAGAGTAAATGTTTTCTTGTACCAACGCTGCCAGATAGTTGTACTCAGCCTCTTATATTTACCAACTTCCGACCCCAAAACCGTCTCCTGGGGCTCAATAACTAGATTCGTTTATATCTGTCGTTAAAATAGTTAATTCCTGATGTTTCCTGGCAATAATTAGGTGTCAAAAAACGGTAAATACTATGCTCTGAGTACGATAATCTGGCAACGATGATCACGAAGCCTCCTGGAGTACCGGAGAGGAGGAAATCAGTTAATCATTGGGTCATACGCGCCGTCTAGCCCACCCTAGGAAGACCACCTCAAGGTTTACTCCAGGCAAATCTGAAGTCTCTATGTAGGCTCTTTCCCATCCTAAACGGCGCCTAAGTTCGCCTGTTTGAAAAGCCTCTCGTAAAAGCTGTTGGGATTACCATGAACTGTTTTGCGATCCTATAGTGATGGTTATACACGTCTGTCACGATCTTCAACGGGAAAACCACCCATGAAAACCCGGTGAATCTTCTCTGTGGCCTTGGGAAATAGTCGTGGCGGAAGATCTGCACGACCAGGAACAATGCTAACCTACGGGCCCTTCGCACGAGTATCTAAGCTGCGGGTCCAGCGTCCAGCGCCTTCACCCACTCAGCGGATCTTGCAAAACACGCACTTACACACTCACACTCACTCACACACACACAC